>NC_068366.1:26609136-26755431 GCF_020536995.1 Dreissena polymorpha | reverse complement strand
TTTTATCACTTCATATTATTCATAAAAGTACACTTAAAATACATAAATGCATGTTTTTGTTTCATTTTTTTATCTATTTCTATTGGGTATTTTGACTTTTTCAGGAAGAGGAATGTCTGCGACTAAGTCAAGGGCCACTGGATAAGGGTTGTTGATGGCAAAACAGGTAATAATATCATTTTGTTATCATGTACACAAGCAAATAAGCATATGTATGATGCTTTAGGTGTGAAAGACTGTCATAATCAGGATTGTGGTCACTCACACCCTTGCCGTCATGTAATTCTCCTCGCAGTTTGTATTGATAGTTCCGCTCCTGACATGTAAAGCTCGTGCTTTGTTGGCAGCTGAAGTTGGCACTTAACAGGGTTATCCTTGTTCCTGAGCATGTATGCAGTACAGCTGAGTTGATTTGCTACTTGTTACCCTATAATTAGCTTGTTTTTGGTATTGTTTTCTACAATATGCTTATATTCATGGTTCCCGGCTTAAAATGGTGTCGCGCCTTACTTTAACATAGGATTGTTATAGCAAGTGTCCCCTTCATCATTTACCTTAGAGGGAGTTTTTTGACAAATTTGGCACTTTCAGCAACTTGTTTTGTTTTTATTGGGTACATGCTTCTCTCATTCAGTGATTTAATGACAGTATTGTCCTTATTCTTTTTTCTTTGCATAGAAAGGGTGACATAAATCATTGATATTTGTTGTGTTGAGAATTCTGCAGGAAGCTGTGTCCCCAAAAGAAGTACTAGAAACCCCTTTTCAGGACACTGCCTTGATCTGAACTGCCTTTCTACCCCTGTTACTACATGGAACATCATTGCTAAGCTTATAATGCTTGCCTACATATGTGTTTTTTGTTCAATTTAACTTTTCCTTCCAGCTTAAACCCCCCCCCCCCCCCCCAACAAATGAGCATTGTATTCTTTCGCTTGGTTACAAACTCCCATTTGGACCAGATTGCCACCATAAAAATAGCCTAAAGTACTTATTTTGTGTCCAAAATATGACAATTTGTATGTCTTGAACCTCTAAATGAGAGCTGGCAATGCATTTTGACCATCTGCTGCAGTTAAAGGCACCCATGACATTATATGCTAGAATATTTCATTGGCGGCTGGTAAATAAATGGGCACCGATCAACAAGGCGCTTTCAAGATTTTACACTTTTATTGGTGTGAAATAACAAGTTATTGGAAGCTTATTGATTTCTACACTTCAAAGTATCTTTGATCTCTCATTTTGACTAATTAGTTTTATTGTCTTGGATGAAATTGGATTGTTTTTGCTTTGAAATTGGCATTTTTGGGATGATTAAAAAAAACACACACAAAAAAGACATTATCAAAATTGCTTAGAGTGAAAATATCTAACAAATTCATTCTTTCCCCACCACACATTAGCCCCACTTGCATGTCTATTTGGTTTGTTTTGGTATTTTATTGCAGATATTGAACACAACAGCTTTAAATCTTAAAGGGGCAGTTAAGCTTCAACAGGCCTAATATCGCCTTCTTCGGACTGAAAACACCCGCGTGTGAAAATATGATACAGAATGGCCAAATGGACAGCTAATCCAGCCAAACTTAATATATTGGTGCAATATGGATGGGATGATAATAATATGAAAGAAAAACACATTTCAGTAAAAATAAATTTCTCTTATAGGTTACAATACACTAAATACTTTTGGTGTTCAATGCTATACCCTCTAAAAACAAAATCTTCATTTATTTGAAGACACAATTCTCTGTACGGGCACTTGCCATGACTTTATTTTTGAATATTTCTGTGTTCATGTGGTAGGGAAAACATTGTTGTATACTACAAATTCCCTGTTTTGCTTTTAGGTTGGAGACTACATAAGACTTTGACAGTTGGCGGGAAACCATCTTCAACTGGAGAGATGCCGGTAAAAAGATGGCCATAAAACAGTGACCGCTGATTCGCATTGAGTTCTTTCTTACATATTGGATGACCTATGTTTTTTATTGTTTAAATCATTGCGGCTTGGAATGCTCTTTAAGAAAAGGTATGGTTATGGGGGTGTCTACGCGCAAAAGTTTGACTTTATTTTTTGTTAAAGTTATTGCTTTTACATTGAATTTGTGCAGGAAATCTTTTGGTATGTTGTGACCTAAACTAACTTATGATAAAAATGAAATATCATCTGCAAGTGCAAAATATGACTGGGAAAGCAGATTTTTGGTCATTTCTTAGCAAAAGGGAAGAAAATAAGTGCATTAAATGCATGAATTCAGATTATTTGACCTGGAATAGTTGTTTTTCAAGTTGACCCCCCACCCTCATATAGTGGAATAAGGGCTAAATTGCTTTCCGACTTAAATTCAACCGCATATTGGTTGACCGTGTCGCGTTAATGTGTTACATGAAGTTAGAATTCAACGCCAGGGACTCCGTGATCGAGTAACGCAACTAAAGCTTTTGCGAAAAGCATGAACATTCAAACAGAGCCCCATTTCACCGACATGGAATGGCAGGCATTTTACAGTATGGACAGTGCAGCAGATGCTTAACTGAGCCAGCCTTCATATTTAGTACAATCATGAATTGAGCAAGATTTTATCACTTCATATTATTCATAAAAGTACACTTAAAATACATAAATGCATGTTTTTGTTTCATTTTTTTATCTATTTCTATTGGGTATTTTGACTTTTTCAGGAAGAGGAATGTCTGCGACTAAGTCAAGGGCCACTGGATAAGGGTTGTTGATGGCAAAACAGGTAATAATATCATTTTGTTATCATGTACACAAGCAAATAAGCATATGTATGATGCTTTAGGTGTGAAAGACTGTCATAATCAGGATTGTGGTCACTCACACCCTTGCCGTCATGTAATTCTCCTCGCAGTTTGTATTGATAGTTCCGCGTCCTGACATGTAAAGCTCGTGCTTTGTTGGCAGCTGAAGTTGGCACTTAACAGGGTTATCCTTGTTCCTGAGCATGTATGCAGTACAGCTGAGTTGATTGCTACTTGTTACCCTATAATTAGCTTGTTTTGGTATTGTTTTCTCACAATATGCTTATATTCATGGTTCCGGCTTAAAATGGTGTCGCGCCTTACTTTAACATAGGATTGTTATAGCAAGTGTCCCCTTCATCATTTACCTTAGAGGGATTTTTTTGACAAAATTTGGCACTTTCAGCAACTTGTTTTGTTTTTTATTTGGTACATGCTTCTCTCATTCAGTGATTTAATGACAGTATTGTCCTTATTCTTTTTTCTTTGCATAGAAAGGTGACATAAATCATTGATATTGTTGTGTTGAGAATTCTGCAGGAAGCTGTGTCCCCAAAAGAAGTACTAGAAACCCCTTTCAGGACACTGCCTTGATCTGAACTGCCTTTCTACCCCTGTTACTACATGGAACATCATTGCTAAGCTTATAATGCTTGCCTACATATGTGTTTTTTGTTCAATTTAACTTTTCCTTCCAGCTTAAACCCCCCCCCCCCCCCCCCCCAACAAATGAGCATTGTATTCTTTCGCTTGGTTACAAACTCCCATTTGGACCAGATTGCCACCATAAAAATAGCCTAAAGTACTTATTTTGTGTCCAAAATATGACAATTTGTATGTCTTGAACCTCTAAATGAGAGCTGGCAATGCATTTTGACCATCTGCTGCAGTTAAAAGGCACCCATGACATTATATGCTAGAATATTTCATTGGCGGCTGGTAAATAAATGGGCACCGATCAACAAGGCGCTTTCAAGATTTTACACTTTTATTGGTGTGAAATAACAAGTTATTGGAAGCTTATTGATTTCTACACTTCAAAGTATCTTTGATCTCTCATTTTGACTAATTAGTTTATTGTCTTGGATGAAATTGGATTGTTTTTGCTTTGAAATTGGCATTTTTGGGATGATTAAAAAAAACACACACAAAAAAGACATTATCAAAATTGCTTAGAGTGAAAATATCTAACAAATTCATTCTTTCCCCACCACACATTAGCCCCACTTGCATGTCTATTTGGTTTGTTTTGGTATTTTATTGCAGATATTGAACACAACAGCTTTAAATCTTAAAGGGGCAGTTAAGCTTCAACAGGCCTAATATCGCCTTCTTCGGACTGAAAACACCCGCGTGTGAAAATATGATACAGAATGGCCAAATGGACAGCTAATCCAGCCAAACTTAATATATTGGTGCAATATGGATGGGATGATAATAATATGAAAGAAAAACACATTTCAGTAAAAATAAATTTCTCTTATAGGTTACAATACACTAAATACTTTTGGTGTTCAATGCTATACCCTCTAAAAACAAAATCTTCATTTATTTGAAGACACAATTCTCTGTACGGGCACTTGCCATGACTTTATTTTTGAATATTTCTGTGTTCATGTGGTAGGGAAAACATTGTTGTATACTACAAATTCCCTGTTTTGCTTTTAGGTTGGAGACTACATAAGACTTTGACAGTTGGCGGGAAACCATCTTCAACTGGAGAGATGCCGGTAAAAAGATGGCCATAAAACAGTGACCGCTGATTCGCATTGAGTTCTTTCTTACATATTGGATGACCTATGTTTTTTATTGTTTAAATCATTGCGGCTTGGAATGCTCTTTAAGAAAAGGTATGGTTATGGGGGTGTCTACGCGCAAAAGTTTGACTTTATTTTTTGTTAAAGTTATTGCTTTTACATTGAATTTGTGCAGGAAATCTTTTGGTATGTTGTGACCTACAGCTTTCTAGTATTGCTTGAAAACGAGTCACAAACCTCGAATTCATTCAACCTCGTATTGATACAGAGACGGAAGTTGGTAGCGTTTTGACGAAAAGCGCGCATGCGCATTCTATAAACTGTAGGTCATATACAACTATAATTAATATTATTGCATCATAATGGATTTCACAATTGTTTTTATGTTCGTAAAAATTTATATATTCAATCGTAGGCATAAATAACAATTAATATTATTCTAGAATCGGTCGATTTTGGTACAAACAATATTGTTACCCCCCCCCCCCCACCCCCCACCCCCAATAATTTGGTGCACTTTAAGCGTCTGAGGTATCTGTTATTAAAAAAATATATATTGTCCGATTACCGCATATGATTATTAGACCGTAAGTCGTGGGTTTAGTCCCGCAGCTGTGCACTTTTGTCACTTATTCACTTGAATTGTGCCATGAGTGTCACATGTCGGCCTAAAAGTATAATGGGTAAACGGGCGTGTAGTACGTTAACACGAATAAGCCGCTGGTTATAGGTTAAAGATCCGTTCTATTGTTCGAGTGGCGTCGGTTCAAGTCAGTATTTAGCCCCGTTTACTCCAAGATTCAATTTCACGATCTCAAAAGAGCTTGGACACGACATTGAAAGTCACGAAAAGGAGTATTTTGGAGTGCACGTATAAAAAAAACAAGCGCGATGTGAGCCCTATGTCTATATCCTCCAGCGACTAATAAGTGATATATTAAAAAAGGAGTAACTTACTTTCTGAATAAATGCAAACAAATCAAAAACACACAAATTACCTTCACAGATTAATTTAATTCCCGTTAAAACCATGACAAATCTTCGTTTATTTACAGCAAGTTCAAACAGGCAAGGCCGATAGTTCCCATACACACAGCAATAGCATTCATCTTGTTGTAATTTTCTTAATTTGTTTTCACTCGAAGTATTGTAAGAAAAACAAAATACTCAGACCGCATGCAGGTGAAGTCATCACGAAAGTCTCTTTCTTAATGTAAACAAAAAACGTAGAATATATGTCGCTATCGATAATAGGTCACCGGATATGCCAACCGCTGAAGTCAAGGCAGTGTGATAGTAATTCATTCGTAGGGGATTCATTTAAATACAATAATGCAGGCTCCGAAAAGTATCAGATGTCATTTCCTATATGTGAACATGTCTGCACGATGACGTCAACGAGTTGTGTTATTTTCTATTAAAAAACGTATTGAAACGGTTTTTTATTTCAATGGCAAGTAAAGAAATTTCTCGAAGAGAAATGAGGAACAATAAAGTTACTTCAATTATGCACCATTACGGTTTTGTTGTTATTGTTTCATAAAATTTAACACAAAATTATAGAAATATATGTCGCATAAAAGATAATATCCTATCCTAATACCCTAAAAAATTGCCGTTTTATATTAAATAATATACAAATAATTTTTAGTAATGGTTATCGATATAAACGTTATGGTCCGTAGTCACTTGGCATATTTTCACGCCGCATGTCTGAAACTTGCGAAATGACCGACTTAGTCAAGATTTTATGTTGTGGTGTGTCGCCTGTAAAAGCACAACATCCGGTGCCATGACGAAATGTAAACAAATGTAAAAAATCACCCGTTTTCGCGTTAATTAGCCGTATTTTTGTTTCGTAATTTGTGTCTTTACTTATGTATTCAATAGTTGAGGATTATGTTACGTTATTCATATAACTGTTGTTTGACCATCCAAAAGTATTTGAACACCGTCAGTCCTAAATGCGATACCAAACTTTATGCTTATAAGATTTTTGACAGATGGTAAGATGCTATCCTACCGTAACCCAAATTCGACGACACCTAAATTCGACAATGTTCTATTTTTATCGATTTAAATTTAAATGGATGATTAATGTCTTGGAATCATTTCAAAGTATTACAGCCGAGTTAAAAATTATTATTTTTTTGCTATATAAGTTCTTTCATTATTTGCGAAATATTGCTTTATGTAACCGTTATATCGTCGAATTTGGGTCACACCGGGATATATGTTGATTGTGTTATTAGTAAAAAAACAACAAATTGTTGAAAGTTATTAATACCAAAAGGACTGATAAATATATTTATAGAATGAAGGTGTGGTTCTTTGTGAATATATTGAGAATAGAGAATATGGTAGGATGGCCATAAAATGCAAATTTTGTTTGAATTTCTAACATATTCTCCAGGAAGTGTTTTAATAACTATTTAACATACATGCGTAGATTAAATAATAATATATAATAAAATATTTCATTTAGGTGTACAGAGAGTATGGTAAATACAAATTGTATTTATTTATTATCACACCTCCCCCTAGTCGAACTTGTTGACGCTCTCAAATATTAAGCTACTTTTTATATTGGTAATATTTGGAGTTCCAAAGAATTTAGCCCATATAAAAAGTATCTCTAAATTCTTTGCGCATCTTATAAATAAGACTAACCTCCCCCGGGCGTAAAAAATTGTGAAAGCCAATATTTGCCTCACTTTGGCAAAATTCTGTTTAATTATTTATAAAAATGGGTATTCATGGATACATAGATGAAGCCAAATAAAATTTCCTGTAGCCAATTTTGTGAATTTATAGCCATTGGCTTATTTAGATAATTGTAGAATAAGCCCTGATTATTACACATTGACCAGAAGGCCATATAGCTAGCTATTAAAATATTGGATATTGAAGCATTGGGTGTCATGATATGCATACTTGATATGTCCCATTGCTTTCTTTCTGCACTTTACAAAGACCCAACAATACTCTTTGTTCAATAATAATAAACAGGAGGAAGGCAAATTGTATTACAAAGCCGTTAAATAATACTACTTAATTATTGTTATATAATCTGTAAAGCAGACACAATTTGATAAGTCAATTATTAAACAAATATTGTATAAACATTTTCTCAAGTATGCTACCTTTCATTATGAAATTATGACATACATAGGATTATTGTAAGAAGGGTTTATTATGCAGTCCATATAAGAGTCAATAATGTACTAGAAGCTTTAGCCCCACCCCATGCCTGTTGAAACCATATGTAGGACATATATAGATTACCTTCATTATTTATATTTTTAAATGTTATGAGTGAATGTTTCAATTGAATTTCCTTGGTTGTATTTGTTTTATTTAATCCATGGTAATTTAAAATTATGTAAAATTGCTGTTTTAGTAAATAGCTCTAGGCTGAGTGTGGAGCTCCATTAACCATATTAAACCCCCAATGATTTGCGTTGACCGTTCTAAGGCAGTGGCCCCAGTTTTATTTCTTGTTTGTGTTTGTTGTGCACTGGGATGTCTTGTCTTGTGCATATACCTGGTTGTCTTGTCTCGTACATTTGTATTGTGTGTTATTAACTGTTTGGCGATTGGTCCCTCTACATAAATAATGGATGGCACGTGAAGATGAAGTTTAATTTTGTGTATATTTGATTGCATCCCCAGAGAATGAGCAGTCCACTGTCCAGCCTGAAGAAGCCACAGAAGACACCACTGATGGGGTTTAACCAAGGGTCAGTAGACACCTGTTTTGTTGTTTCTTTTAATCCTAAGAACAAAATTAAACACTGACATAAGGATGCGCTGTTTAGCAGTTTCTGCTCTTAAGTTTGCAAAGTTTTCATCTTAACCAACAATGCCAAACATACTATAAATTATGTTTTTAAAAGACATAACTGTTTTGCAAACAGATCAGTATTGTATTGTAATGACTAAAACAATTTCGACTTCGATGAAATACTTCACAAAATCCTATTGGACATCGGGTGAAGGTGTGGGTGACTGTACATGTGCGCGGGGTCAGATGCTCCCAAAATAAACGTGACTTAAAATGTCCAACTTGTATGTACACTATACACTGTTAATGATAGCCAGTCACACCACCACAGCCGACTGTAGAGCAACCTTAAAACTGTCTACTGTGTCTAGCTGAAGCACTTGGTCAGGTAGACGATTCAATGGAACAATAACTCGCGGGAAGAAAGAATGTTGATACGCATTTATCTTACAGTGGTAAGGGATGAATTTCATATCGTGTCGAGCTGATGGGACGGGCAGTATTGATGTTGGTACTGCTACTAGGCTGTGCACAACTTTATACATAAGTACTAAGTCAGCGTTATATCAACGTTTTTCCAAAGAAGGCCAATTCAACTGCTGGATTATTAATGTTACACTACTATGGTTGTGGTAATTAAAAGGTTTACCAAGGACGAATCTGGCAGCATTCCGTTGTATTTGTTCAATTTGTGACACTTGCGATTCCTGTTGAGGATTCCAAATTGCTTAATTTGTTTTGGTTGTGAAACAAAATTAAATGCTAAAATTATCAATTAAATTAAGAAATAAAAAAAAAAGAATAAATTATTAACTTTATCTTCTTTGAACTGCTTTGATAGTTATTTAATCAACTTATTTTTAATAAAGCGAAATATTTAAATATCATTGCAAAACTATTATATTATATTATATTACTGCATATATCTAGTGATATTTTTATTGTTTGAAACACGGGTCTTGAGTTTGCATATGTTTTAAAACAAAGACACCAATTGGCACTAGTATTTTTAGTAAAATTTAAGTGTAACAATAACAAACAGAATAACAGCAAACTATGACTTATATTGAGAATATTTGTCCATGTAACACGCATTTATTATATTTTGGCAATATGTGGTGACAAAAGATGAATACTCATTTGCTGATTAATATCAATGTTTCTTTTATGAGGCATGATTCTCTGTGATATTAGACTTAACTATTTTTATACGCCTTATGATTTTTGAATGAAACTATAGGAGTGGTCATAAACTCAATCACAATTAAAGTACCATTCTACTATTTCTTTTTACACATATAAATGCTTTTTTTAATGACCTATTTAGTGATATAAAATCCCCCAAAAATGAGTACTGATAATTCAAAGTATGATTTGTTTTATCACAGTCAAAAAATATAAGTTTCTGGCATTTGAATGGTGATGTGTAATCTTCCAAACTATCACTTATATTTAATACTAGTTGTATTAAGTGTTCATCATAATGTTCAATTGCAATGTTAGAATGCATCCTGTTGAAGTGTGTGAAATATGCAAAATGCAGGAGTAAAAATATCCCTAAATATATTCTTCTTTTAAGTTTTAATCTCACTACATTTCCTTTATTCTTATTTCATAAAAAAAAATGAATCCCTTACATTCATGGTGATATTTCTTTTTATATTTTTAGCCACCGACCAGTTCCATTCAGAAATCCACAATATACAGGTATTTGTTTAGATCATGACTTGATTATGATAAACTCAAGTTGTTGTACATTTTAGAACTTAAAGATTTAAAGAGGTATTTACACACAAGGGTTCATCTAGCCCCTAACCAAATGCTTAGATTTAGAGAAAAGTTGCTTGCTTTATTTGACATTGACAAACCTGGTTAGGATTTAGCATAAATTTTTGCGTGCTTCAAGTTTTCAGCAGTTTATGGTATTATTGGAAAAGAATTTTCACCTTCTTTTTGGATAAGAAATTTCACCTCGAGAAAATTTCAATTATTTACACCGATTTTATTTCAAATAACCTTAACTGTGCTGAGGAGGTCACATGTAAGCAAGCATTTAGTGATCACATTTTGTATCATAAACATTCTTATAAGCTGGACTATTATATATGAAATATATATAGTGGAGCTATCCTACTCACCCTGGCGTCGGCGTTCCCGTGAGCGTTGGAATGTTAAAGTTTGCGTACCACCTGAAATATTTCCTATGTCTCTTGATGTATTGCTTTTATATTTTGCATACTTCTTAACCAACATGACCCTAACCTATAAACAAGAGCAGACAACTGTATCAAGCATTTTGTAAGAATTATGGCCCTTTTTTTCACTTAGAATATGCATACTATTGATAAATCTATGTTAAAGTTTGCGTACCACCTCAAATATTTTCTATGTCCCTTGACATATAGCTTTCATATTTTGCATACTTCTTTACCAACATAATCCCAATCTATAAACAGAAACAGACAACTGTTACAAGCATTTTGTAAGAATTATGGCCCTTTTTTCCACTTATTATATGCATATTATTGATAAATCTATGTTAAAGTTTGCGTACCACCTCAAATATTTTCTATGTACCTATTCATATTGCTTTTATATTTTGCATACTTCTTTACCATCATGACCACAATCTATAAACAAAAGCAGACAACTGTATCAAGCATTTATAAGAATTATGTTCCCTTTTTATACTTAGAAAATTGAAATTTTGGTTAAGTTTTGTGTTTAGGTTCACTTTATTCCTAAAGTATCAAAGCTTTTGCTTTCATACTTGCAACACTTACTAACTATCATAAGGGGACTGTGCAGGCTAAGTTATGTAACTCTGACTGGCATTTGACAGAATTATGACCCCTTTTATACTTAGATAATTTAACATTTGGTTAAGTTTTGTGTTTTGGTCCATTTTACTCCTAAAGTATCATAGCTATTGCTTTCCGACTTGGAAAACACGCCAACTATTGTAAGGGGACTGTACAGGGCAAGTTGCATAAGTCTGGTTGGCATTTTAACTGAATTATGGCCCTTTTTTGTCTTAGTAGCTTTGAATATTTTGTTCTTAAGTATCAAGGCTATTGCTTTCAAACTTTAAATACTTTCTTACTATCATGAGGGTACTGTACCTGGCAAGTTGAATTTGACTTTGACCTTTGAATGACCTTGACTCTCAAGGTCAAATAAATAAATTTAAATTAAATTGCCATAACTTCTTTATTTATGATCAGATTTGATTCATGCTTTGACATACCAACACTTACCTGACATACCACAATGGCCTCCACCCAAATCATCCCCGACGCCCCACCCCAGAATCCATCTTCCCCCCCCCCCCCCCAAAAAAAAAAAAATTGTTTTTTTCATTTTTTATTTTTGAAAGATCATCTAATAAATGACCACACCCCCACATTATACCCCCCTCCCCACCCCACCCCCCACCCAAAAAAGTTTTTTTTTTTTAAAAAGGTAAAAAAAATTCACAAATATTTATTTTCTTTTTGAAGGATCGTCCAACCATCCCACCCAAGCTATTGCTATCAAACTTGAAATAAAATCTTATTAGTTTTTTTATGTCTTTACAAATGTTCAAGAGATTGTGGAAAATTTATTACTTAACTCCGAATCGTCTATAAAGAACTACTTCTTTAAAACATTAGCGATCAATATGTTTCAATTATGGTCCTCTTCCACTTAGAATATGACTATATTACCTTGACCTTATTGAACAATATCCCCACGATGGCTTACGTTATACTGTCAAGCACTCGAATAGTCGAGCGCGATGTTCTCTGACAGCTCTTGTTTTTAAAGTTATCTTTACCCTTGGCAAGGGTTATATCGACAAAAAATAGCAACTCTATAGAATAATATAAATCCAGTTTAAAATGCAGACCTTCCTACTCCATTCCTTTTCTGAATTAAGTTAATTTTATATCTACTTTTATTAGCTTAATGTATAGTCAATAGAGACCTCTTCAAATCCATTTTATGGGAATAACCACTACTTGGCATCATTTTGCTCCAGACATAAGGTCAAACTCAATGCCTTGTTGTTGCATCAGTGCAATCTTTTCTTAAAACAGGTGACTAATGGAACTGCTAGACATTTTTATTATTCTGTATTCTGTTTAATCAGATGATGAAAGCAAACTGCTAGAGGAGATAACTGGCACCATGGCCTCCCAGAGGATAAAAACCAGAGATCCATTTCTTGGCGGGCTGCCAAAACTTCCCAACGTCAGCCCACGTGCCTCTCAGGGATTTGGCATGCCGCAAAAGGGACATGCTGCTCCAGGTACAGGCCATGAACGTGTTGTCTAGTTGTATCATATGGACAATTTTCACTTTATTTTCTAACAAAAATGGTTGTAAGTAAAGTTGTCAGCAAAAAGTTGGAACTTAAGTAATGAAATTACAAAAATCAAAATTTAGTTGTTGTATTTAAGAAATAATATTTTTCTATCATGGTTTGTTGTCAAATAACCCACAGTAAGGAGTATAGATGCGTAGGAATTAAATCACGAGTGTGAAGCACAAGTGATTTGATAACACGCATCTATACAACTTACTGTGGGTTATTCGACAACAAACCATCATAGCAAAATATTGTTTCGATTCTAACACGATTCTGATGGATTTGGTTCAAGCTTTAGGACGTGAACTATATTTTTCAATACTCCGCCCTTCTTAGTACAAAATTCACTTTTTAGTGACGTCATTGAATTGTACAAACATATGACGTCGTTTTCGTTAATAAATATTTTGCAAATGACGTCACTTTCATTGAAAACAAAAATCATAGAAACTTAATGACGTCACGTTCATTGATGCTACTGAAAAGCTGACATGCTATAAATGTTTTCTGAATTACATTTCCCTAACAAATGACATTCTTTGTAGGCGTGGTTATGCCACTTATCACATATTATACAATTTGTTGTTTCATTACATTTATATACATGCTACATTTATTACATTTCTTTTAGAGCTGCGTTAAGCACGTGCATTTTACTGCAATATTTTCTTTATTTATTCGGAACTATTTCTGAAACATAAAGCTCCGCCCATAAGTTATTGCAGAATAACCCACACTTTATTTCCTTCTTTGTCTATAGAAAACAAGTTGCGTGCCGTGTTAGAATGTCAGATAGTGGTCGTGTCTTTGACTGTTATTTTACATTCTTGGTCGTATTAATTTACATGCATGTTATAGTCTCAATGATAGAGAGGCATGATGAAATTTTTGCACTGATCAAATATGAAACAAAAACATAGCAGATTTCTTGTGCTATGAAAAAAAAGCTTTTTGACAAGCTCAAAGAAGACATAATGTTATTAAAAAACAGATTTACTACTTAACAAGAAATTTTCTGATATTAACATGACAGCTGTTAATGTTCCATGTGTTTGTATGCGCTGGTAATGTAAGATTTTTTTAAATCATAAACGTAATACTTTCTCGAGATTTAAAAATATGCATATCTAATAAGCACTCGGTTGTATGAGTTCTTACATGTTGAGAAAATAGAAATAAAGTAAAAAAACTATCAAAACAAAATTATGTTAAAGTAGACACAATAAAATATTTAAAGAAAGAACTCAAACAAACTGGATTTGCTGCACTACAAAAACAACATGTTTTCTCTTAAAGTGAATGTTATTTTCAGATCTGCCTAGATCTAATTCAGACCTAGGCCAACTTGCCTTAATATGTAAGTAAGTGTGAAATACCTCCCCTGTCCTGTTACTTACAGTCACGGCTACACACTAGGGCTAAACCTCTGCCAGTCACGTTTACTAAATGTCTATGTTTTCTTTTCACATTGTACCATTGGGTCTGATTCATTTCAGTTGTTCTCCTTTACTTATGCAATTCATTTTTGCTTTTTGTGTTTTAGTTTTGATCTGTAAAGGCAAAATGTCAGTGAATTTCTTGTGGGCATTTTAATTGTGATTTTTCTACAACATTTGCAAAGCACTCTACTTCTCTGATGTCTATAAATTTCACAAATTTAAAGTTACTAATCTGATAAACTTCCTAACAATCATGCTGTTTTAGTTTATCTGAGCAGGAGTGCTCAGAGTTAGATTTTGTGATCAAACTTTGTCACCCAACGTGTATTGTGCTTTGTGCGCCATCCACTTTTAGCTTATGAAATTCTTCAGGAAAGGAAAGGAAGGATAGTGAAAGTCTTTAAATCTTTACTCTTGACACATGTAATTTTCTTTTATCTTATTGTGAGAATGTCTAAGCACAGTTATCAGAACTATTTTCCTGTCTGTATTTGTTCAAGGTTGTATACCACTAAATCTGTGATATTCATACGCCATAAGTCACCTCATATGCTGACTGGATTTGTTTTTGTTTGCCCGCTTTTTAAGTTAAGTTTGAATAAGCTAGACTTCATAAGCACTTATGGGATAGCATAATACAAGTTATATTGTGTTCGCAATAGCAACTTTCTCTTCTAGAGCCAGTCGACAATGATTTGACAATTAAGTTAGTTTGCTAGAATTAGCTTAGAAGACCATCATTTGAAAGTTAAATTTTGCTAGAGGACCATAATATAGAAGCTTGCATATTACTTTCATTGAAATTGATTTTCAAGTTTGTTTGCTGTTTGAAGTTTTGGTTTGTTTGACATGTATTTTCTGGTCTGTTGGCTTTGAATAAGGGTCATGTGCATCTTTTCTCTTATAACATGATATATAATAGTCAAAGCATAATAGTATGCTTATTTATTGCCTGACAAAATGTTACATGTTTAAAGTAGACAACTGTATTCCTTTAATGAATTGTTAACATAACGATTACATGAATTGAATATGTAACTGTTATTTTTTATTTCACTTATATAAGTGAGCTAAATATTTAAATTTTCATACTGACAAATATATATTCAAGGCATAAAGGACTGCTTTTTTACACTCCATAAAATTTTATTACAGAATATGTATGTAAAAGCCAATACAGTGTATGAACCTGGGTTCAGTTGGCATGTTAAGCATAGATGCAAACACAAATAAAACATTGAATGTGTTTTTTTTTGCTTTCAAGCTTAGCACTTACTATTTTTACAGTATATATTGGTCACTTTTAACATTTGTAAACTTCTTATTGAAGGTAATATTAATAACTCTTCTATTTCATAACAACAATTTACCCTACATGTATTTCTACAGAATGTTATTACCACACATAACAACCATTATGTTATCCTCAGAATTTGGTGATATAATGTAAAAATAACTTCAGTTTACTATATGCAGCGCATTTAACTCAATTGAAATTTGTTTCTAATTTGTACAGCAGTTAAATTTACATAATGATGTTGTAGGAATAAGAAGGGTTTCCCTTTTGTATTTCTGCTCCTAATAGTAATGATGAACTCATGGCCACTTTGATGTAATACAGAGTGGTTTCATGTGCTGTTTTAGCTCTGCCAGTAATCATGATCTCATGGTCACCATGATGTATTACAGAGTGGTTTCATGTGGTGTTTTAGCTCCGCCCAGTAATCATGAACTCACGACCAACATGATGTAATACAGAGTGGTTTCATGCTGTGTTTATGCTCTACCCAGTGATTATGAACTCATGGTCACCATGATGTAATACAGAGTGGTTTCATGTGGTGTTTTAGCTCCGCCCAGTAATCATGAACTCACGACCAACATGATGTATTACAGAGTGGTTTTATGTGGTGTTTTAGCTGCATCAAATGATAATGAACTCATGGCCACAATGATGTAATACAGAGTGGTTTCATGTTGTGTTTTAGCTCCATCCAATTATCATAACCTAATTGCCACCATGAGATAATACAGAGTGATTTGATGGTGTGTTTTAGCTCTGCCCAGTGATCATGAACTTATGGCCACCACGAAGTAATAAAGCGTGATTTTATGTTGTGTTTTAGCTCCACCTAGGAATCATGAACTCATGGTCACCATGATGTAATACAGCTTTGTTTCATGTTGTGTTTTAGCTCCACCCACTGATCATGAACTCATGGCCACCATGAAGTAATACAGCATGGTTTCATGTTGTGTTTTAGCTCCACCTAGAGATCATGAACTCATGGTCACCATGATGTAATACAGAGTGGTTTCATGTTGTGTTTTAGCTCCACCTAGAGATCATGAACTCATGGCCACCATGATCTAATACAGAGTGGTTTCATGTTGTGTTTTAGCTCCACCTAGAGATCATGAACTCATGGCCACCATGATGTAATACAGAGTGGTTTCATGTTTTGTTTTAGCTCCACATAAGGATCATGAACTCATGGCCACCATGATGTAATACAGAGAGGTTTCATGTTGTGTTTTAGCTCCACCTAGGGATCATGAACTCATGGCCACCATGATGTAATACAGAGTGGTTTTCCTTATTGTTTTAGCTCCGCCCAGTGATCATGAACTCATGGCCACCATGATATCTCGTATAACACAGTTAGAAGCCAGACTGGCAGTGCAAGCCCAGGAAATGGCTGACAAGGTATTCTCCAGTATATGATATAATTAATTGACATGATATGTATAACTGTGCATATAGGTAGAAGTTCATCAAACACTGTTTATGGCATACAAATGTTTTTTAAAAGATTGTTCTGTCAAACAATCAAGGCATTGCTTTCTGAACAGCTAAACACATTGTTTGTCATATCTTGTTATACATTTGTATCATCTATCCATGAAGATGACACTTTTTCACTGTATGATGTATATTTTGAAATACCTGGTACTCTGCAGTATTTTTCTATAAATGAGATCAAATATTTGGTTTGTATATGCTTGTTTGAAAATTGCCGTATGATTGAAACACCTGAGCATTTCGGCATAAGTGATCAGCAGGATGGCATGCAATGTTGCACTAAAGAACCTGTTCCTTATGTCCAAGGTCAAGGTCACATGTCAAGGTCAAAGGTCTAATTAAGGAAACTTGTACTTGACACTTTGACTTGAGCACAACTTTGTTCACCATAGTTGGATTTTTTAATTAATTGCCTTAAGTGATCAACATGATAAGAGTCGCACTTTATAATCCGTCTCTGTAGCAAAAGCACTCTTGCTTGTCTTCTTTGCACCTCCTTGAATTTGTGTCTTTTTTATGACTGGATTTGTTGTTAATTTATGTTTGCATACTTTCTTTTTAGGAAAAGAAAATTCAAGTATTGACAGAGAAAAATAAATTATTGCAAAAGGCTCAAGGTAATAATATTATGACCTTTACACTCTAAATTTTTTCTTTTACCAAATATCCTTTGGATATGAAATGTTGAAATTATGCAAAAACATCTTTCAAGTATGATATTCCTTGGTAAATTGCCATTAATTATGACCCCTTTAAAGAACATTGGGTATACTGCTTTGGACCTGATGGTCAGTAGGTAGGTAGGTAAGTCTGTAGAACATTCAATTATTATTTTTGAGGTCAAACAGTCTAAGACCAAGGTCACGGTGGCTTGTCATTAAACATATAGTAAATTCAGTGAGAATGCTTTGAGTTCTAATCATACAGATCTGCATAGTGGTTGCTTGGGAGAAAGAGAAGAAGACAAGGCTTTTAAGGTAACTAGGTAAAAGGTAAAGGTTACAGGGGCTTGCTAAATGGAATTGTTTCATCACTATATTTTGAGAACGCTTTGACCAGTGATAATGACTGTTGGTATATTGGTTACATGGGAGGAAAAGAAAACACAAAGGCACATGAGCTTGTATCAAGAAATTGGTTTCTGCATGGTATCTAGAGAATGCTTTTGCCTGCGATCGGTTAAAGTGGTACACTGATTAATTTGGAAGATAGAGAGATTTGTTGTGATTTTGAGGTTAAAGGTGAGGGTTGCAGGGGCTTGTAACAGGAAATTATGTTGCACAGAATATCTTGAGAAAACTTTAACCTATATCATGCATATTGTTAAAGTGGTTACTTACCGTAAAAACTCAGTCATAGGTCTGCCAGCTCATAAGTCAGGGGGTATAAAAATGGTTCGAAAATGTGACATTTTGTGTATGTTCACTTAATAAGTCTGGTATACAGACCATTGGAAAATCAGCGTCAATAAAATTGCGACCCCATCAAATTTATTTTCGATTTTGTGGCACAACTATATTGATTTACATGTTAATTATATTAAACAAACCCGATATTATAGTAATTAAAAATAGTTTTACCTTGCAATTTCATAATTAGTAATAATTTCTGATTTACAAACTTCATGTGGAATTTGATAATAAGTATAAATGATCCAATAAAACACTGCCATTATTTACGATATATGTGTTTAGGAATTATGTAAACATGGGCGTACGCCATAGTTTGGAACAGTACAGAAAGTTTGTAAATCGGAACTTATCGGTATTTCTCGGAAAATCATAGATAAATGTATTCGTAGTTTTAATGCTTAGGCCGAGTAATTACAGCAAATCGGACCTCAACTTGCGTAAAACACTTGCTCGATTTTTATTTTTCATGAACGATCTCATAAGTCGAGAATATAATTTTAATCAATTTTTGGAGGAAAAAAATCTCGACTTATGACTGCATTTTTACAGTAAGTTGAAAGAAAGTGGCGAAATAAGTTTTAAGATAATCATGTCAAAGGTCACAGGGGCTTTTTTCAAGAAATTGGTTCAATTTAATATTTAAAGAACGCTTCAACCAATGATCATCTAAGTTTGAATGGTGGTTACATGGGAAGAGGGAAATATGCCTTTTGATTTTAAGGTCAAAAGGTCAAAGATCAAGGTTACATATAAATTGTTTGCACACAATAGTACCTCAAGGTCATATCAATAAGTAGGATGGTAAGGCTTGATGACCCCTAATGATTTTCATATCAACAGATGTAATGGTCATAGGGACAATTGCAGCTAGTTGGGGATGGGGGGCATACATATTTAATGAACATATCTTGTTTCAGGTTCAAATGACCCTAACAGTCGAGTAGTGGAGCTGGAAAACAAGTGTTACCAGTTGCAGGAACAAATTCAACAGATGGAGGTAACCAAAAAAAAAAGTTTTTATTATATTTTTATCAATTCTTTTGGTTCATATTGTTTCAAGAATATGACTTTATAAGATGTTTTGTTTTGTTATAATTGAACAATTACTGCTTTCTCCAACAGTTGAAATGAACATTTTTGATAAGAAAAAAGAAGTGAATTTAAGCAAACAAAAGAGATTAGTATCCATTCAAAAGTATATGTTCAAAACAGTACCCATAATTAAAAACCTAAAGACACATTTTTGATATACTTTAAAAATATAGTGAAGAGACACCAGCAGGCGAAAACTTTCTTTTTCAGCACAAAATTCTTTACTTACCTCTATTTAGTGACCAATTGCCATAACAACACAGATCAAAGTTGTTCAAAGTGATGGATAATATTTTACTGTTGTTATTTTAGCTTAACTTAGCACATAGGTGATGTCCTAGCACATAGTGCAGATGGTGGGGTATAGGGATACAGTGATGTCCTAGCACATAGTGCAGATGGTGGGGTATAGGGATACAGTGATGTCCTAGCACATAGTGCAGATGGTGGGGTATAGGGATACAGTGATGTCCTAGCACATAGTGCAGATGGTGGGGTATAGGGATACAGTGATGTCCTAGCACATAGTGCAGATGGTGGGGTATAGTGATACAGTGATGTCCTAGCACATAGTGCAGATGGTGGGGTATAGGGATACAGTGATGTCCTAGCACATGGTGGGGTATGGGGATACAGTGATGTCCTAGCACATAGTGCAGATGGTGGGGTATAGGGATACAGTGATGTCCCTCGTCTGTCTGTGCATAGTGCAGATGGTGGGGTATAGGGATACAGTGATGTCCTAGCACATAGTGCAGATGGTGGGGTATAGTGATACAGTGATGTCCTAGCACATAGTGCAGATGGTGGGGTATAGGGATACAGTGATGTCCTAGCACATAGTGCACATGGTGGGGTATGGGGATACAGTGATGTCCTAGCACATAGTGCAGATGGTGGGGTATAGGGATACAGTGATGTCCCTCGTCTGTCTGTGCATAGTGCAGATGGTGGGGTATAGGGATACAGTGATGTCCTTGCACATTGTGCAGATGGTGGGGTATAGCTATACAGTGATGTCCTAGCACATAGTGCAGATGGTGGGGTATAGGGATACAGTGATGTCCTAGCACATAGTGCAGATGGTGGAGTATAGGGATACAGTGATGTCCTAGCACATAGTGCAGATGGTGGGGTATAGGGATACAGTGATGTCCCTTGTCTGTCTGTGCATTCATGTGTGTGTTTGTATCCGTCTGTCTGTGAACTGTTTATAAGGGTGTTTATTATAAGATTGTTTATTATAAAAGTGTTTAATGTAAGGTAATTTGCATTTTCTACAAAGTTTGTTTTACCCTTTCCCGCTACATTATAGGCCTGGGGTCAAAACTAACTTGCCCAGGTGTCACCAGTTTCAAATTGACTTCTATTAAGAATACCTTTAAAAATCTTTTTGTTTGAAATAACAAAGCCCTAGGCTTCCATATTTTGTATGTACAGTAGACTCTCTGAAAACCCGACAGTCTGGGGACCAGTCTGATCGTCTGGTTTTCAGAGAGTTCCGGTTTACCAAGAGGAGACATATTGCCGAAATATGCATTGTGTACAAAATCATATAAGAACAAAACAAACCATATACATTAACATGTACCATGTGATAACTTTACTCATGTGTTTATGTTTAAAGTATTCTTCAAAAAATGTGTTTTTATTCGATTTAAAGCAAAAAAACATTCCATACCAACTTGTTTTGATTAATTCCAAAGTAAGCATTGTGCTTTATACATGTACGTACATGTACATGCTTATGTGATATTTGTCATATAGGCGAGTGAGTCGTGTTCGAGCTCGCTATAAATAGCACTGAATTAATTTAGTTTTATTTGTTACAAATAGGAAGCGCCAAACGTCATAGACAATTTTGACGAATTACAACACAAATACGATTGTTGTGGACACACGATTTATTATTCAAGGCATAACACATTTCACAAAACATACACACACACAAATCTCAGCAAGTCTTGTCAAAACCATTTAAGCGTTTAAAAATGGCTATAAGATCTTTTCAACTACCCGAGAAGATCACAAGAAAGTGATCGTCGCAACGGCATGCATTAATTTTGTAATAAAACTGTTTATCATAAGCTTAAGAAAGCGATCGCGTCAATCACTTTTTGGTGTTACCGCACGTCTATAATAGACATTCACAGTTTGTTTTACATTCTTTAATCGGACTTCAATAGCGTGGTAACGATATGACACCTTTATGGTATGTTTAATCCAATTATCGATACATGCGCGAGCTGAATGTGTGACACAGCACGCGCCGTGCTGACTGGGTATTGTAATTTACACGCCTCAGGAATCTTGAAAATTTGGACTACCGGTGTATTCAATGTATTTTACGTTAAAAATGAAGAAATTCAAGGAGATATCCGTTCGGTGTCCGGTTTTGAGAGAGTTCGGTTTATTCAACATTTTTTAACAAAGAAATAGAAGGCGAAAATACCGGAATGGCCCGACCGTTCGGAATCGGGAGATTTCCGGTATTCGGAGAGTCTGGTAATGGCAGAGTCTACTGTTTTTAATTATGACCCTTGGGTAAAACAATTGGCGCTATGCCCATGATTTTATAAATGAAATGAATCTAGAAGTACACAATTTCACAATTTATTTAAATTATGCCCCTGGTTTTAAAAATTGACGCCCCCCCCCCCAGGGGTCACACATATATTGCAAAATAACTTGAAAGATCTCCTCTGAAACAAGCTTTTAGGGTTACGTAGGGGTCACATAATTTATACAGACTTATATAACAAAATAACTTTTGAAAATCAATAAAATGACATGGCTCAGTGGTGTAAATGTTGGTAGGTAACATAATATAGTGGTCCTATACTAAGTTTGTTCAATGTATGCCCCTTCAGCCATAAGTACTCCCTTACTAGGGATCTTGAGTATAATATTTCTGAGCTACCCTTGTTTTGCACAAGTCAAGGTGTGTTTACGCATTTCATAATTTTATGATGGCACAGTAGAAAGAAAATCATTCAAATCAATTACGATTTAATTGTTGCTGTTTCAGAATTTTTTGTCTGACTATGGAATGGTGTGGGTGGGGGAGGATGAAGAGCAGGCGGAACAAGAAGAAAGTGACGAGGAAGAAATGTGGAGACCAGGTGAGCTGACATACTGGCACACAGTGTGTTAGGTTGTATTTGTTTGTTTTATATAGATTGTTTGCTGTATTAATCAGTATTTAAGTCATATCATGGCAGTCAGTTCGTACTTGATGAAAATGTTTCATAATACCCCAAGCAAGCACCAAGATCACACACAGTAATGGCTCTTACACAATCTTATATTGCCCTTTCAGTCCTAACTACACATGAATGCAAATATTTTACAGCCTACACACAAAACTGCGGTTTTACAGATAACACAACTTTGAAATGACATAGCTTGTTTACATATAGATAGAGAATATTATGTGAGTTTTGGATAAAGATCAAGTTTATCATGCGAGGCTTAGAACCGATGTAGCGCGAGGCTTGCCGAGCGCTTACATGGTTCGGGCCGAGCATGATAAACTTTATCTTTATCCAAAACTCACATAATATTCTATTTATCCTATTATTTTGTGGTCGTTTATCGTTCAAAAAGAGTAAAAATACTTTAAAATTCAAAGAAACAGCGCTGGTTTTCCAAGTTGACTCCGAAGTGTTTGTTTACTTCAACGTCATCATGTGCTATGACGTCACATTGAAACATATTGTGTTCTTAAGATAGAGATCGGAAAACCATGGTCTAAAAATAGCGATAGTATAAAGTTAAGTTTATACGATCGTTGTTATACTATTGGTTTTCATCTGGTAATAGAATAAAAGGCCTTCCCCCCAGATTGTGTTAAGGAAGAGTGGCAATGACCCAAAGTTGGAACGGCTTTAGATTTTTTTAAATTGTACATGTCCTTTATTAGAATTGTATGTGTCCTATATTAATTTTTACATTACTGAATTGCTAAAACAAAAACAAAAATAATGTTTTGGAATTTAGGCATTTTTTACTTAAAGGCCAAAGGACTATGCCTGCATAGTTCTTGTTGATAATGTATGTACTTAATACATGTATTCTGCTTATGCATCAATTTTCATTGTGACATTATTTTGCAAAGCATCATCAGTTACTGTATGTTTGGTCACTTGACAGGTTCATCAGTATCACAGCAACCCACATTCCGCGTAGACTATAACCGTCTGGTAGAGAACATCAAAGACTTGAACGCCCTAGCAGGGGAAGGGGTGGCATTTATCACTCAGACAAAGGACGGGGCACGCTTGAAGGTTAGTGCTGGCAAAAATATTTAACTTTAAAATTTCCACTCAGATTATGTACAGTGACAGACTGAAATGGCTTGAATATCTAGTAATTGTGTTTACCTTTAGATATGTATACATTCTATTTTAATTATTATATGGTTATGTTTTTGGTACGTTTTTTTTTCAATCATTCGAGCTGTAGTTTTAGAATGAAGTTTGACTTGTATTTCACTATGCTTATTATATTATCAGCTCTTTGTATGTTTTTGTTGTGTGTTTAATATAAATGTTTTTAGCTCGACTATTATATATGAAATATATATAGTGGAGCTATCCTACTCACCCCGGCATCGGCGTGTCCGTGTCCATTGGCGTGCAAATGTTAAAGTTTTCGTACTACCCCAATTATTTTCATTGTCCCTTGACATATTGCTTTCATATTTTGCATACTTGTTTACCAACATGACCCCAACCTATAAACAATAGACAACTCTATCAAGCATTTTGTCATAATTATGGCCCCTTTTTCACTTAGAATATGCAGCAAATGTTAAAGTTTTCGTACTACCCCATTTATTTTCATTGTCCCTTTACATATTGCTTTCATATTTTGCATACTTGTTTACCAACATCACCCCAACCTATAAACAAGAACAGACAACTCTATCAAGCATTAGGCATTTGGTCATAATTATTGCCACTTTTTATACTTAGATTATGCATATTATTGCTAAACCTATGTTAAAGGTTGCATACTACCCCCGAATATTTCCTTTATCCTTTTACATATTGCTTTTATATGTTGCATACTTGTTTACCAACATGACCCCAACCTATAAACAAGAGCAGACCACTGTATCAAGCATTTTTACATAATTATGGCCCCTTTTACACTTAGATAATTGAATTTTGCTTAAATTGCCATAACTTCTTTATTTATGATCACATTTTATTATTACTTTGACAAAACAACACTTACCTGAATACCACAATGGATTCCACCCAAACAATACCCCACGCCCCTTCCCAGAATCCCTCCCCCCCCCTAACCTCCCCCCCCCCAAATTTTTTTTTATACATCATCTAATAAATTACCACACCCCACATTATACCCCCTCTCACACCCCACCCCCTACCCCCCCCCCCCAAAAAAAAATAAATATTTTTTTTTAAACATCATCTAATAAATTAACACACACCCACATTATACCCCCCTCTCACCCTCCCCCCCCCCCCTACCCCCCACCCCCATTTTTCATCTAATTAATTACCACGCCCCACATTATACTCACCTTTCAACCCCCCCCACCCCCCTCCCTCCCAATGTTAAAGTTTGTGTACTACCCCAAATATTTTCAATGTCCCTTGACAAATTGCTTTCATATTTTGCTTACTTGTTTACCATCATGACCCCAACCTACAAACAAGAGCAGACAACTGTATCAAGCATTTTGACAGAATAATTGCCCCTTTTATACTTAGAATATGCATATTATTGATAAATCTATGTTAAAGTTTGCGTACTACACCAAATATTTCCTGTGTCCCTTGACATATTGCTTTCATATTTTGCATACTTGTTTACCAACATGACCCCAACCTTTATTCAAGAGCAAACAACTGTATCAAGCATTTTGACAGTATTATGGCCCCTTTTATACTTACATAATTGAACATTTTGCTTAAATTGCCATAACTTCTTTATTTAAGATCAGATTTTATTAATACTTTGACAAAACAACACTTACCTGAATACTACAATGGATTCCACCCAAACAAAACTCCACGCCCCAACCCAGAATCCCTGCCCCCCCCCCCCCCACCTCCCCCCAATTATTTTTTTTCCTTTTTTTCATTTTTGAAAGATCATCTTATAAATGACCACACCCCACATTATACCCCCCCTCTCACCCCCCTACCCCCCCCTCCAATTTTTGTTTTCCTTTTTTTTTTCAAGATCGTCTAATAAATGACCACACCCCACATTATTCCCCCCCTCTCAACCACTCAACTCCCCTACCCCCCCTCCCCTCCCAATTTTGTTTTTCCTTTTTTATTTTTGAAAGATTGTCTAATGAATTATTGAATATGAACAATTTCCCCATGATGGCTTACGTTATACTGTCAAGCACTCGAATAGTCAAGCGCGCTGCCCTCTGACAGCTCTTGTTACTTTTCAAACTAAGGGAACAGAATGAAACTTTGTATACAGATCTATTTTGTTAATGTAACTTTTTTACCACAATAAAGCAAGGTGGCATGTAGGGCTCCTAATGTCAGGCTGCACCTATTTCCGAGTATCTGGATGTCCCTTAATAACTGTCTCAGCAATAACTTTGCCATAAAATGATGTATTTAAAAATAACATGGCACAATTCTAAAAGTCATAAATCAATGTGTAGCAAATAACACTCGGCTTCCTTACCCACTAAATGTCACAAGTAGAGATCAAAAGTAACATTCGGCCATAATAAAAAGGCATGAAAATACCTGTCTCAGCAAAAACTTTGGCATACATAAATGGATTTTAAAATAACTTGGCACAAACGTTAACCATCATAAAATGACATGTTGCATGTAAAAACAGTGTTTCTACCTCCGAGGTCAGGTCACACTTAGTGGTCAAAAGTCAAATATGGCCATTAAGCAGCTTGAAAATTCATGGCTCAGCCATAACTTTTCCATGTATTTATGTTTTTTACAATTACCTGACACAAATGTAAACCATCATAAGATGAAGTGTCCATATAACATCCCCGACAAATAATTTGGTCAAGGTTACACTTAGAGGTAAAACGTCTAAAATGGCCTGAAACAGCATGTACGGATTGTGGCTATGTAATACTTCATGCAATTTGTAAATGACTGACTACAAAATAACACCATCAGCACACTTTGTGTTGCCTATATTATCCGTCTCCCTCCCTCAAAGGTAAATTTCACATATAGCGGTCAAAAGTCGAATTCTTCATACAAACGGCTTGTTTTCGACATAAGCGGAGTTTTAAAACAAAAGTAGAATGAGGGTCGATCCATGTCCTTTGGTAAAAATGTCTTGTTAATAATTCCTAGCCCAACCCCATAGAAAAGTCCAAAGTAAATATGAGCACATAATAATTTATAAATTTTAATCCACACTGTTTTATTTATAATCAATGCTACCATATGTTACACACTCCACTGTTTGATTGACCAGATGCCAGACTCGATCCAGCTGACGCTGTATGCCAATGGTATCCTGATGTTCAATGGCCCATTCCGTCCCTTCACGGACCCCACAACCCAGGTCTGTGTACAGGACATCCTGGATGGCTACTTCCCTAGCGAGCTGCAGGGGAGATATCCTGACGGTGTGCCATTCAATGTAAGTGGCGTTTTTTTTCCATGTTTTGATGTTATTATTTTGTTTCTTTTTTGAGGAATCTTATGTACATTTCTGGACCAAATTTTTTTCAAGCGTATAATATAATGTAATTATGCTGAAAGTTTGTTCCAAAGTCTTGTTAAGGTTTGAGCAAAAAAAATATTGTACCTCATATAGAAATTGTAAGCAGCTACAGCAGTTTCACACTTAGCCCTCATGAAGTAATCTAATCATTTTTAGTTCGACTATTATATATGAAATATATATAGTGGAGCTATCCTACTCACCCCGGAGTCCGCGTCTGCTCTGTGTTAGCGTGCAAATGTGAAAGTTTTCGTACTACCCTAATTATTTTCATTGTCCCTTGACAAATTGCTTTCATATTTTGCATACTTGTTTACCAACATGACCCCAACCTATAAACAAGAGCAGACAACTCTCATAATTATGGCCCCGTTTCCACTTAGAATATGCAGCAAATGTTAAAGTTTTCATACTACCCCATTTATTTTCATAGTCCCTTGACATATTGCTTTTATATTTTGCATACCTGTTTACCAACATCAGTCCAACTTATAAACAAGAGCAGACAACTCTATCAAGCATTTTGTTATAATTATTGCCACTTTTTATACTTAGATTATGCATATTATTGATAAATCTATGTTTAAGTTTGCGTACTACCCCAAATATTTCCTATATCCTTTGACATATTGCTTTTATATATTTCATACTTGTTTACCAACATGACCCCAACATATAAACAAGAGCAGACCACTGTATCAAGCATTTTGACATAATTATGGCCCCTTTTACACTTAGATAATTGAACATTTTGCTTAAATTGCCATTACTTCATTTATTTATGATTAGGGCTGCCACGATACGCCGTGAGCGTACCGCGGTATATCATGGTATGGCAACACTGTATCGCGGTACGTACCGCGATATTTTACAGAATATTTATCTGTGAAGAAAACAGCAGAATAACAAGTTTTACAAACTTTATTAAACTCAATAATCAGAAAACACTGGTATCATAGTATGACTAGAAACTGTAAAAGAAACTGTAATAAACTTGATAGAAGTAGTCATTGTTATTGTTATTCGCGTCTTTTTCTAAAATGTCCGCCATGTTGTTTACAATAGCTGTGACTACGATCTGTGTAAATCGAACGCTTCAAGGGCATGTTTAAAATGCGAAGTCAGCAGGCCCAGTATTGAAAATCCATAGCGTTCTGACTCTTCCTCGACTTATTCATAATCTTAAGATAACATAATTCGGAAGTGCCATGCTTTGAACGATCGATATACTAAAGAAAGAAAATAAGAAATAGAGTAAATATCTTTTGGATAATTATGAACTTATTTGCAAAGGAAATCTGTCCCAAATTCCAAAAAGGTACGGACCCATACATTGCCGTATTTTAAACGTGAAAGTTAAACATCTACCAGTGGAAGCGCTTGCTTGACCTGGATATTAACGGATTATTTATTTAGCCCTTTTGAATCGCTTCTACAGTTTTCAAAACGATATCTATATCAAAATAATTATGTAATGTATTTATATCTTTGCTTATATAATAATATTTAAAAAACCGGTGCGGCAACACGGTGCCGCAGTGCCATTTTTTTCACGACATGCACCACGATATACCAATGAATCGTGACAGCCCTATTTATGATCGCATTTTATTTTTATTTTTTTATAAATTACCACACCCCACATTATACCCCCCCTCTCACCCCCCCCCCCCCCTACCCCCCCTTTTTTTATTTTTGAAAGATCGTCATATAAATTATTGAATATGAACAATTTCCCCATGATGGCATACGTTATACTATCAAGCACTTGAATAGTCGAGCGCACTGTCCTCTGACAGCTCTTGTTTGCATGACTACTTGACAAATGACATCACATTTGGCCACTGTACAGATAAACTAACTATCGATCAACACAGCAATTCTTTTCTGGTAATCCTATTTTCACTATGATCAGGTGACAGACAAGCATATTTTCATTATGATCAGGTGACAGACAAGCATATTTTCATAATGATCAGGTGACAGGCAAGCATATTTTCACTATGATCAGGTGATAGTCAAGTGTATGTTCACTATGATCAGGTGACAGACAAGCTTATTTTCACTATGATCAGGTGACAGACAAGCGTGAGGTGCACTACCAGGAGAGACAACATGAAATCTTTAAAGGGGCCGGGCAGACGTTGGGTGGGGAGACGGTGCCATCTAGACTGGTACCTAGTAACATACAGGATAGAAACCCTCGCAGTTCCCAATCAAAAGATAAACCAGTCCAGGCCACAACGTCAGAATTACCTGGTATAGGGTTTGCATAATATTCTTTAGATTATGTGCATTTGTCCAATTGAAAGGCCTTGTTTAAACATACTCAAATCCTTTATGGACATTCATTTGTGTTGATTTATTTGGTTGACCCTTGAATTTAACACAAAAGCTTCTCCTTTCTAGGGCCACAACTTACTGTTGAACAGTTTCTACAGAAACTTCCAAAGTCGGTGATGAAGGCTGGCAAAATAATTGACATCAGAAGTTCACTTGGGGACACTTTGAATGTAAGTACATTCATGTCTTGTTGAGGTTTATATTAAAATGAGCCTCAGGAAAACTGGACTTTATGCATGTGCACAAAGTGGCGTCCCAGATTATCATGTGGAGGACACTTTCCGCATTTGCATGGAGTTTTTGTTAAAAGGAAGTCCACTTAATAAAAATCAAGTCTAGTCGAAAAGTGACATCCCTGATAAGCCTGCGCAGACATGCATTAACCCTTTCAGTGCGGGAACCGAATTTTGAAGGACTTTGCAAACAGTTTGGATCCAGATGAGACGCCACAGAACGTGGCGTCTCATCAGGATCCAAACTGTTTGCTATTCTGATAATATTCTTTGAAAAAAATCGAAGAAAATGCTAATTTTAGAAATTCAGCAGACGACATTTTAGCAGACGACAAATTTCCCAGCATGCAAAGGGTTAAGCTATATTTTCCCAGAGCACAAATCAATTATTTGTATCTATTGTAATTATGTTTAACAAACATGGATGGAATAACGTTTTAGTCATGCATTTGTTCCAAAATCTGAAATTCCACAATGTCTTTTCATGCAGCTAGAAACTCAGTTTGAAATAATGAACAAGACTTGTAGACTCTACCGTTTTAAAGTATTTCATCTTCAACAATTATGTTTATAAAAATAACAAAACCCATGTAACATACTGGTATATCTACTTGCTTTTATGTACATCATGCACACACAAAATTGCTTAAATCATACAAAAAATTATGTGCCTTTGTGAAGCATATTTTGAACATTTGTCTTCCATAATCATTCAGACATTTAGTATGTACTCCACAAAATATTTGCAGTCTCCGTATTTTGTGCTTTTAACTTGCTCTTAAGCGCATTTGGTACAAAACAATGTGTGATTCATTATTGTTTATTGACAAATAAATTAAAATTGATAGTTCTGTTGTATAGTAATAAGACCATGGGTGATATGCTGTGCATCAGTATGGCAAGGAGTTGTTTATTGGCTAATAAACAATGATAATACATGTACAATAATTATTCACTATTTAACCATATATGACAAATGTTTGTATGGTTGAAACGAGAAACAATCAATAAAATTAAATGCTTTATATGATGAAGAAATAAGACATCATTTTACATTGGGGTTTTTTGTATAAAAGGATAATTTTGTTGTATTTCTATCAACACATTAGTATCAACTTGCAAATATTCATATTTGTCAAACTGTTTTGTATTTCAAGGGAGGTAAACCTAGCCAGCCTGAGGTGACTCTGGTGGAGACGGACACAGTCATAGCCATGAGGAAACGGTAAGCCACTCAAACATTGGCCTTAATACATAACGCATGACGCTTAATGCATGTGCGTAAAGAGTCTTCCCAAATTAAGACAACACCTTACGCACATGCACTAAGCCCCCTTTTTCTACAGCAAGGCTCATTTGATTGTTTGATTGCCCTAAAGCATAAAATACAATTAAGTTAGTTACTTTCAGTGAAAGATGGAACATGTATGCAGCTTGATTCAATCCAAACAGTTTTATTTTGTCAGTATTATTATGCACATTTTTGCCTTATTTAAAAGTATGAAAAAAAAGCTAAATGGATGTTATTTCTTCCATGCGAGCCTAATGATGGGATAGAAAACTGAGCCTAATGATGGGATAGAAAACTGATCCTCGTTCTGACAAAACTTGGCATCACACATGTGCTTAAAGTGTCATCCCAGATTAGACTGTGCAGACTGCACAGGCTAATCTAGGACATTATCAGCTTAAACTAGATTTTCACTAATAAGGGACTTCCTTTAAAAGAAAAATAAACTTAACAGTGAGAAGTGTTGTCCCTGATAAAGACTGCACTGGCTAATCTATGAAGACACTTTATGCACATGCATTAAGCCCATTTTTAGGCCCAGATAGAGTATCAAATATTGTATGCTTCTGTTTGTGTTAAGATTGGCAGGTGAGGCGGAGTTATCTCGGCCGTGCACGCCAAGGGACATCACCACGCTGAGGATCAAGTCAGAGGACGGCGGTCACACGTACATACTAAAGATGAAGTTCAGTGAAACAGTCGGGAGTCTGAGAAAATACCTGCAGGCTCAAAGGTAGGTACTAATGTCAGGTGTGTTAGAAAATACCTGCAGGCTTAAAGGTAGGTACTGATGTCAGGTGTGTTAGAAAATACCTGCAGTCTCAAAGGTAGGTACTGATGCCAGGTGTGTTAGAAAATACCTGCAGGCTTAAAGGTAGATACTGATGTCAGGTGTGTAAGAAAATACCTGCAGGCACAAAGGTAGGTACTGATGTCATGTGTGTTAGAAAATACCTGCAGGCTCAAAGGTAGGTACTGATGTCAGGTATGTTAGAAAATACCTGCAGGCTTAAAGGTAGGTACTGATGTCAGGTGTGTTAGAAAATACATGCAGGCTCAAAGGTAGGTACTGATGTTAGATGTTAGAAGATACCTTCAGGCTCAAAGGTAGAAACTGATGTCAGGTGTGTTAGAAAATACCTGCAGGCTCAAAGGTAGGTTCTGATGTCAGATATATAAGAAAATACATGCAGGCTCAAAGGTAGGTACTGATGTCAGGTGTGTTAGAAAATACCTGCAGGCTCAAAGGTAGGTACTGAACTTCTTGGATTGCCACTTCGTAACATATACATGTTGTTTTGTCAAGTTATTTATTATATGTGCCCATTTTTTTTCAAAATAAAATTACCATGATAGATTATACTTGTTTGTGTTGCAAGTAAAATCAGTATTGAGTGTTTCTATGTATGTGTCTAGTATTTTTCACCAGTAGTAGGCATAGCATAATTAAAACAACTACACCTTCTTGTTAATATTTCGTTATTGTTCTATTAAAATTCAAAATTTATTGTTGGCAAGAATAATCAATTTCAATTTCTATAGGCTGTATAAACTTTGTTTTCCAACAGATTTTATGTATATATAATTACATCTTATTTTATTGAAGCATATTTGTGATTAAACAATTACCCTCAATTATTTATGTTGTATTGGTTTATTGGTTTCACAGGGGCCAGTAAAAAAAAAAAAGTACATGTTAGAAAAAGGAAAAGGGCAAACCTACTACCGGACATGAATTCCAAGGCACTGCTACACAATTCATATGTTTATCAACAAAAACTCTGCACAGATTTACAGCAAAATAAGTTATCTTTCAAATGGTACCTCTGTCATTCCATTCGACGCAGTATTTAACTTTCCACATGGCCTCAAACATGAGAAATTGTCCAAAATTTGGATGATGTAGCTAAACCTGTCCACTTGTGTTTACACTGGAGGAGTCCTGTTTGGCACGTAATAAGCGATTATCCGATAAATTGTCTGTGTTTCCATATAAAACACATCCAAGGAACACTATCCATGTCAATTACCCGCTCGGTCTCCAAATATTAGCCAAGAAATCAACTTGTTTTCACACACAATAATTCTTAACGTCAAAAGCAACCATTTGCCTGTGTCAATTGTTACCTTACCTTTGAACTTTTTACAATTTCAACCAATCAAATAATGGCGTTCCAAAATCTGCGCGATGCGGTCGGCAAATGGTTGCTTTTGACATTTAGAATTATTGTGTTGTTTTTTTGTGTTTTTTTTACTGGCCCCTGTGATTGGTTTTCTATAGTTGAATGCAAATACAATTTGCCCTCAATTTCTACTGACATGTTTTCTCATTGACAGGAGCAATTCAGTGGCTGCATTTGACATAGTTTCAACCCATCCAACAAAGGTGCACACAGACGACAGTCTCACATTACAAGAAGCCGGGCTTACACCAAATGCTGTGGCATATCTTAAGAAGAAATCCTAGTGTTTCATTTCAAAACATGCGAAAGGACTTGGTCTTCTGTGTGCACGATTCCATGATATGGTACTTATGGTACAGGTTTAATTAGTTTTGAAACATGATTGGAACATTATCTTTTCAATGAACGATTCAATGCATTGGAACCCAAAGTTGAATCAGTGTTTAATATTCTTGCCATGGACAGTTCCATGTACAATTCTTTGAGGTTTCTTGGGTGTTCATATTGCTGATGCTTAATAACTACATAAATAGTCATGATAGCAGTATGGTTTGCCATATGTTACCAGTAATCAGTATAATTTGCATTTCATTTTCTGTGATATATTAATTCTTTGCTTACTGATGTTTTATGGATCTGTTAGATCGTGTAGTGTAATATATGTAAAGGCAGATCTAACAATCTGGACCAATATTTTGTTTTAAACATGTTGTACATGAATTGAAATTATGCACTTACATTTTTCTGTGAATGTTTTGTATTGTATTTAAATTTAATTTTTTGATTTACATAAATGGTTTTGTTAGATTTGTCTTGAAAGAATGGAATAAAATTACTAAAATAATCTGTGATGATTTTATGTAGGGATGGGAATGAATATTGAAAATAATAATCAAACATTCGTTTTTCATTATTTGAATATATTCGATTATTAGATTTTTTATCATTAAAACTAAAGGTCCAAACTTACAAAATTCCGAAGTAAAGTACTGCTCCTATTTGGCACAGATACCACTATAACATTTAATTAAGCATGTATAAAGGTGACAATAGCTAGTCATCATTTTTTTTAATGATAATTGATTATTTCATTCTTCGTTTTCACTAAATTCTTTTAATTTGTGAAAGATATAAATATTTTCGGTTTACATATTACCGTAATTCTCATGTATTTTGCTGTACCACTTCTGTGCATACAATCATTCCGGGTGGTATTTTTAATTGATTTCACTTGATTTAACTCTAAATTGTAGATGCATCTAGGACATGTTAAAAGTTTGAAATAAACACTATTGAGTCAATATAAATTGATACTAATGCGAAACAAAATTAATTGGCTGATATTTGATTAACTTAATTCTGATTAGATAATCATGCATTTAATACATGGATATAGTAATTAAAATGATCATTTTAAGTTTACGCTAGTCGGGTTGCCTCCATTGTCTAATTTGGGAGACACTGAACTCTGAATAACATGTCAATTATCTGAGATAGTCAATAGATTAAACAGTGTATTAAAGGGGCCTTTTCACGTTGTGGTAAATTGACAACATTAAAAAAAAAATTGTTTCAGATTTGCAAATTTTCGTTGTAGTTATGATATTTGTGAGATATTTGTGACATTTACCATGCTCTAAAATATCCATTATATGCATCTTTTGACCATTTAAAACCTGAAAATTATTAAGAATTGCAACGCAAAACAATTGAATAATTTGGAGAGTTCTGTTGTTGTTGCATTTTGTGATACTACGAGGATTGCTTATATAAAGTATAAAATATATCACTCATTGTATGAGCACGGATGGCCGAGTGGTCTAAGCGCTAGACAGACTTTTATTCCAGGGGTTACTTTTTTTCTTTCATTAATTATATTCTTGTTATTTTACTGGAGCTTTTAAGATCCAATCTTTGCATTTATAAATATAAAGCATTTAATGACATTAGCTTCAATACATGCAAACATCTGTGAAAAGGCCCCTTTAACACCTTTGCAAAATGTCAGATAAAACTAATAGACACTAAACCTCTGCTGATTACCACCCATGTGCCAATTAGTGTCTCTTTAAATAACGACAACCGTTATCCAAATAATAACTGATACACGAAAGTCATCTGCACTGGACAAAAATACAACTTTGCACTTGCACATATTTTTGGAAGTTAGCTTTAAAAACGAATATTCAATATGAATTTTGGATACAAATATTTGGCCGATTTTCAAATACTCGTTCCTATCTCTCATTGTATGGAATGTTAAGGATAAGGTCCAAAAATATAGTTATCTATTGATTTAAGCTCGATTACATAAAAAATATTGAGTCGATATTCTGAATAAAACCAGTACTTGGTGTATTTAGAGGAAATCTTAAGAACACTTGCAAGAGTAAGGAACCAACCCAGACTTCTTGATCACAAAGCAAATATCATATCCATTATAAGACCTTGACCTCTTTATCAATTTCCTCTCACACACTGTTGTATTATGAACATTTCATCATAGTTATTGTTGTGCAGTAGATGGTTCTAATAACAGAACGAAGAGTTTCATAATCAGCCTACGCTCAGTAAATACAGTGTTATATGCTGAAAAGTTTTCCAGCTTATATGGTTATTCAAGAATAAACAACAGTGAGTAGCATAATTTTAACAGTATATATCTTTTTCTTTTAAGATTTATCTCACAGATTGTTTTGATGAAGTATTTTCTCGTTAGCTTGTAAAGTGGTATATATTAACGCCACTATAGTCTCCAATGAAAAAAACATATTATGAGTGTGATACAAGTCACCATGTATTTGCACCACTAATGTGAAACCAAGTACATGTAATAAACACCAAAGCAAACATAAAAAACAACAACTTTATTTTAATAAATAAAATAACATTTTATGAAAATTTGGAACACATACAAAAACATGTACTAACCAAACAGATATCTGACATACAAACAGATATTATAATAATGTCCTGAAAGACAAGTAGATTTTTTTAAGGGTTAAGGGACCTGTTAACATTTGTAATTGTCACTTGCTTTTGTAAGACTAAAGATGTCGGCAGTTATGCTATATCATGCATTACAAAATTAACATATGCAAAGATCTAATAAACAGAGTTATTTGAATTGGAACTGCCAATAGTTGTGTTCACATTTCTGATTCAAAGACGATATTTGCCGGGCTGCATCCACTTAATCATCTCTATCACTACTATCCAGGTAAAATCTTGCTACTTCAGGAATAGAATGAGTACTGTTCAAACTAACAACAAGACAGCCACAGGACCTAAGTCACTCACTTGAGACCTGAAGGAAGTAAACTGCTTTGTTCAGCCTTTTCAATGTTTCCATTGTTAGAATTTCCCAAGATATCATTAGATATACTATTCTGGGCAAGTTTCATGATTTGCAAACAATATGGCCACTAGTGTTTCCAAGCTTTTTAAATAATATGACTTGGTGACCTAGTTTTTTATACCATGTGAACCAGTTTCAAACTCAGTCCAGATATAATCAGGACAAATGTTCCTATGCAAGTAACAGAAAGATTGTGCAAAAAATGTAGCCTCTACAGTGTTCAAAAGCTTTTATTTAATTTTGATTACACATTATCCGTTTTCTTACTTGGTGGATATATCAATGGGACAAATATTTTCACCAAACTTCATGAAAATTGGGTCATAAATATGGCCACAAGATTGATCAAAAGTTTTTTCTCTAATTTGAAATAGTTTACTTATTGTTGACCTCACTTAATCCAGAGAAGTTTGGAAAAATGGTCACAACAAGTATAATGAAGATTGGGCAATACATTTGGCCTCTACAATGTGCATAAGCTTTTTCTTTAATTTAACCTTGTGTTGTAGTTTTTGATAATTAAACTGTTACCAGTTTAAAACTCACCTCAAATATAATTAGAACACATGTTCTGGCCATGTTTAATAAAGATTGGCCAATTAATGTGGCCTCAAGAATGTTTAAAAGCTAAATGTTGTCCAAGCCAAACGGACAGAGGACGAACTGACACAGGTGATCACAAAAGCTCGCAATAAGCATATTTTGCTCAGGTGAACAATAAAAATCAACATGCTAATAATATAAGCATCATGTACATAAAACTTTAAAAAATCTTTTTTTCTGCAAACAAAAACAAGCACTTGTTTAAACAAAGTAAGACAAACAAAGAACAATTTCACTGCAATAAAAGTAAGAAAATTAGCAGTTACAAATGGGAATTTAATTACTCTCTAACAAAATGGAAGTACAAATGAATTACAATAAATGTTAAGTCTAATATGACATCTCTGAGGTCGCTCTTTCACAAGTTTTTACAAGCACACTAGCAATATTTGTTGAATTAAATAAAGTTTAAAATAACTTAAAAATGTATTTAACTCAGTTGAGAAAAATCTGCATCGGATTCTGATTGGGACTGTTCTGTTGTCAGTTTACCAAATTGACATACAGGAAAAATGCTGTGATCCTATATTATAAATTTCCTTCACAATATTTTTTTAAATATAAGAATATTCTATGAATAGGCCCTTTTTTCAGTTTGATTTACCATTCAGTATTCACAGTTAATTTGCATATTTCAATATAATTTTATAAGTATATAGAAGCATTTTCTATTACAATTAAGGATGCGCCTTCATAAAAACCTGCAAGTACCACCAGTAAACAAGGAAAATCAGTAAAAATGATGGATTAGGCCCAATCACCATTGATAAGCAATACAGATTCAAAGAGAAGGGCAGAAATATTAAAATGTCTCGCACTCATTTGAACAACCAGATCTGAAACTTAAACTGAATATGATCATTGCCCTAAATAACAGACGAGTGTCGCCCTGGACAACACACAGGGCTTAAACCATGTGCGAAAAGTGTCATCCCAAATAAGCCTACAGGCCAATAAGGGATGAAACATTTTTTTTTTTTGTAAAGGAAATCTCTATTGGCAAAAATCCAGTCTGCACAGATGAAACTTTCTCGTTTTGATGATTTGTTTGTTTTTGTCTCTCTTCAAGGGAAAATCCTGCCTAAGCCTAAAGTGTCTTCCCAGATTACTTTGTGCGAACTACACAGGCTAATCTGGGACACAATAATTAAGGCACATGCATAAAGCCTAGTTTTCCCCGAGCGCCACTCATATGTATACACAACTGCACCTGTTTATGAATGAAGCTTTATTCAATGTTTAGTTTGAATTCCAGCAAGAGGCTGATCAAATACACCCCAGACCAGAGAGTGGTACAGAAGGAAAGACGTATGTACAAAGCACCATCTAAATGCTCATAGCATAATAAACTCTTTTAAAAAAAATTCAAGCTGGCACATGTCAACAATACTTACGATGCATTATTTACAATACAATAATTTATCACAGCAAGCTATCACAGATTCTGCTTAAACACTGTTTGCCATTATAAATAAAAATCATCTTCAGATACAAAATGCAATACGGAGAACACATAAAAACATTAAAAAAACAAGAGATGTGTTCGTCAGAAACACAATGCCCCCTACTATGCCGCTTTGAAATAATTTTATTTGTCTGACCTTTGACCTTGAATGATGACCTTGACCTTACACTTCCACCAGTCAAAATGTGCAGCTTCATGACATACACATGCATGCCAAATATCAAGTTGCTATCTTCAATATTGCAAAAGTTATGGCCAACGTTAAAGTTTTTTTTCGGACGGACAGACTGACATACTGACGGACAGTTCAACTGCTATATGCCACCCTCAAGGGGGCATAATAAAACAACAATTATCTAACAAAGTATCACAGTCCAATTTTAAGCTCAATAATGACTTAATCAACAAACTATACAGGTTAACATGTAAAATGGTCACAGCAAAGCATATTACTATTGTATACCACAAAATATTGACTTAAAACAACAAATATTTGCCTTGCTCTAAGAAAATGGGGCTTAATGTATGTGACAAGTGTCGTCACAGATTAGCCTGTGAAGTCTGCCCAGGCTAATCATGGACTACTTTTTTCTGCTTTATTGGATTATATTTTCATTTAAAGGAAGTCTCTTCTAAACAAAATCCAGTCTAAGCGGAAAGTGTTGTCCCTGTGCGGCCTGTGCGGCCTGTGCAAACTGCACATACTAGCTTATCTGGGACAATCCTTCAAGCAAATGCATTAGGCCCTAGGCTGTTTCCAAAGAGAGAGGCTCGTATACTTCCCTACATAGCCAACTCCATAGCATGCACTTACATATGGCATGCACTTACATATGGCATACACTTACATATGGCATACACGTACATATGACATTTCCCATAACAAAAACTCAATGCACATTATTTTGAATTATGCCATAAAAAATAAAGGCCACCATTTTCACCTTTCAACAATAGAAAAATATTGCCAAACCAATTAATTTTTCTAAGTTTGCTATATTGATGCATTTAAAATTGTCACTTACATGTACCAACTTTGGCCCATTTACCTCAAATGAGACCACTTATGGTGACAAAAAAACAAGATATAAAAAAGTTAAAATAACAAGTTAGAACTGTTTGTTGTTGATTTTGTTTACATTGTTAATGTGAACAAGGTCAATGACAAAATGGTCTATGTAAACCATTCAACCCCCTTGGCCCGGCCACTTTTAACCCCAGCAGAATAAAATTTGATGCACCCAATTAACCAAATTATTATAAATGGAAATGCTTCCTCTTTGTTCATTTCCAGCAGCTTACCTAACATTTTATTAGATCTTTCCTTATCTTATGAAAACAGGATGCAAATTTACAAAGCCAAACAGATTCACATAAGGTTTTCCATTCAACATCAACAAAAATAAATAAATATACATGTTTATATATATATATATATATATATATATATATATATATATATATATATATATATATATATACCCTATCAACAATAAACTGGCCTTTAAAAATGCACATTTTCAAAGAACATCACACTTTTTTAATTAACATCTCTCGTTTAAATGCCACTAGACATGTTCCCAGATTTATATAATTTCTTTTTCATTCTTTTGCATAGAAGTAAAAATATAAAAATATAATGATACTAATCAACAGTAAAGTTGTTTTATTTACATATTTTATACATGGATTTCCAATGAATACTTTGTAATATTTTGCATAATGATGTAACCTATATCAAAGATAACTTAATGCATGTAACCACATTCATTAGTTAATTATCAAGGTCACATTTGCAGGAAGTTTAGAATGGCTCACCATGACATATGATACATTTACATATTCAGCACAAGTTATGTTAAATATTGATCTTTAATGCTTGTGGTGACATATGATACATTTACATGTTCAGCAAAAGTTATGTTAAATATTGATCTTGAATGCTTGTGGTGACATATGATACATTTACATGTTCAGCACAAGTTATGTTAAATATTGATCTTGAATGCTTGTGGTGACAAATGATACATTTACATGTTAAGTTTGAATGCTTGAACTGCACAACAAACTAAGTGTTAAACAGAAATGGGAAAATGATTAAACAAAGATACTGATTGGTCAAACACAAACAGAGATACTGATTGGCCTATCACAAAAAGAGATACTGATTGGCCTATCACAAAGATACTGATTGGTCAAACACAACCAGAGGTACTGATTGGTCAAACACAACCAGAGGTACTGATTGGTCAAACACAACCAGAGGTACTGATTGGTCAAACACAAAGTCAACCACATAACGAGGCTAAATTATTCTTAAACATTTATCGCCCTCTTGGCAGTTTGAACGGATGATTAAAAAATACTTCCATAACTGTACAGTACACATTGACATAAAGAACTGATTAAAAATTGATTTTCAAGTACTTAAAAGTGCAGTGATAACCTTATTTTCATAGACAAGCCATATACACATTTTGAGAAAACATTAATGTAGATTATGTAATTTGGAAATTACTAAGTAATATTTGCTGAGTTTCCATGACACCACGCCATGATGTGGAAATCAAACAAAATGAATAAATAACAATCATAAGAAACAAAATTTGATGCAAAAGACCGTAATGATTTTACTTAAATGTGGCAAAAAATGGATATTGCCTTACAGGTAAATTTCAGATAAATATTATTAACCTCTTGTGCGTACAAATAACACTTTTAAACTTTCTCTAAACCATATTGGAAAACCTGAGCTATTTTGTCAAAAATTGATTTCCTCGTCTAACGTCTGTCACTGTTTTTAAGAAAATAAACACTGCATTTACACTTCCACATACGTTTTAGAGATTTACAAAATGTCAATCTATATAGATTCATCAGGCTTACACAAAAGAAGTACATCTTACCATTATGTGAATTAACAGAATTTAATAAAAAACACATACTTGATATATATATGTAATAAAAGTAACATGGTGAGAAAACATTAACTTTTGATATACAATATGATCACGGAAGAAATGATTGAAAGACACAAGTAACCATAACTACACAATAGCCTATATAATCTGAAAATAACAAAAGTTTTATCACAAATGTGTCTAATACCTCTGCACTACTTTCATAGCAATGGTCAAGGGCAAATAACTCTGCTATGTATGGACCAAAAGGCATGAAAAGGGTGGCATTATATACGTTTCAATTTAATTGCTTGAGAAAAGTGTAAGTAGTTTGCTACACAAACTTTTGTCACATTATTCTGTCTGACCTACTAACCAACAAACCGACCAACAGAGTAACTCCAATATGTCCTTTCTTAAAATTTGTATGAGGATATGAATTTTGTATCAACAATCAATCACAACCCAAACTTATACCATCCATTCCTTTAACAGGTCACTTTGATTTGTTGGCAATCTTCTAACATACCATAACAAAACAAATCAAATGTAAAACATGAATAAATTTAAACTAAAACAAGAGGGCTAAGTTCCAAATGAATATATGTAATAGGTACTGATACAGGTGCTTGTTACATGCACACTAAAACTTATATTTCATCTTGCAGGAAAACCTTAACCGGCCTTTAATAATTAATAAATTCGACATAACCCTACTAAAAAGCTGGAAAAAGCGTTACATCTAGGATGGTAAAATATATATTGATAAGCATGTTTTTTCAAGACCTTAAATGTTGGAGTACCTGTTCCCTCCCCTGTTGCTAGTGCTGCTACTCATCTGGAGGTGGTCTAACAGGGGACCAGAGTCGCCCCCCGTCAGGGCGGGAACCAAACGGTAACAAACCTCCGACGTTCGTGTCGCCCGGCCTGCTGTCGATCTGCTGCTTCATGTCCTTCATGAGTTTCTGAGTCTCCCTGATGATCACGTGCGGGTCCAGGGTAGCGTTGGCAGTCTTGTAGGTCAGCTCGTTGAACGGAAACACTAGAAAGAAATCTCCTATCCTTGGCGGAGGGCATTTTTGGTAATGACTAATAGTCACTGATCTTTGGCTCATTTTAGCATTAGATAGTTGTGTTTCTGTTCTTAGGGACAGACTAATGAGATCTTTCTCACCTTTTACTATTGTTGATACTCTCGACCATGATTCCCGAGGTTTTCTGCTTATACCCAAATCACTTCTGACACTAATACTGCCACGTTTGGAATGTAAACGCGATAATGATTTCCTCGATACAGATCTGTCAGGAATCTTTTTAGTACTTGCTTTGTTACTGTCAAATTGAGGCAATTTGCCAGGCGCTTTATATAATGGTAGGTATGAGTCGTTCCCTTTAGCAACTCCTCGATTGGACACCTTTTGCAATGAGATAGAATTCAATGTTGGCCTTAAGGACTTAATTGTGTACACTTTTGTTACCCTTGAGCTCTTTGCAGCCTCTTCAGATGGATCCACTGAATTTGTTTCCATTTTCTGAGCATGGTTTTTAAATTTCCATGGCGAGTTTCCATATGTATTTTTGTCAGAATTGTCTGAAAAACTTGAATATGCACTGTCCGTAAAACTTAACTTCTTATGCCCTGCATTGTCTCCCTTCCCTTTCGCATCAGTATCACTTACCTTTTTAGCCTTTTCTTCCAACATTTCCACCAATGTCACCTTGCTCATTTCTCTATCATATCCAGAGCTGGACCTTATCATTCCGCCAGATCTGTTGTGGTTCTGTGGACTAGATGCTCCTAGGTCACAATTCAACCTGGACATTTGAGCATCTTCAAAATCACTCACATACTGATCATCTTCGTCCTCTTCCACAGCATGAACCAGGGGCAAACCAAAACATGGTTTCTCATCATTAGTGGACAGCAGCAACAAGTTATCTTGATGTATAAAGGACACTGTCTCCTGTTGCGATAGCACAATTGACAATGTGGAATTCATCCTTTGCATGCTACCATGATTACTGAGCCGACTTGAGCTGATAGTTCGTTCCAGATCTTGTCTGTTATTGTTGTTTATATTGGCTGATGCTCTACCCTGTGTTCTTTTATTTCCTGAATTGAAGGTTTTATCAATACTGCCTCTATCGGCATCACCCTCTCTGAAGTTCACCATATCGATAAGGCAATGTAGCATGGGTTTCTTCACTGCAACATCGATCTGCGTGTCATTATTCAAGGCTGGGCTGTAGTTCACCTCCAATAACCATGGCTTCAACTTGTCGTCAATCAGAATGTCAAAACCGTATAATTCAAAACAGTTTCGCTGCTTTGGAACCTGGGGCGCTTGAACCAGTAGTGTTAAAATTATTATATTGATGATTCTGGCCCAAATCATGCGATCGTCAATGTTGCTTTGGTGAAGGTAGTATCGTAACTGGGTCACAGTCCACTTGCATCCAGGTCCAACACGCTCTTTATCTGTTTGGTACTGGGGCCCATGCTTGTTGATTGAGGTGTTTGTAAGATGCGAGAAGATATTGTTTAGTGCTGACAGGTCAAACTTCTCAGTGCTGAATCGCACTATGCCCTCTTCGTACACATAAAAGGTTAACGGATGAAAAGATGGAACTGCAACATACAGTCGAATATCAAACTTATATCCACCTATCAGCAAAGGATTTGCGACATACTGCTGGACTACTGCATTGCAATTGTATTGCAATTCTGAAATATCTCTAAATATGAAAATTCCACGACCTCTTGACAGGTCAGCTGGTTTGCATATCCATGAAAACAAATTTGCATCGGTTTTAGATTTCAGTTTGCCATACTCGGCAACAAATCTTGTGTAATCATTTGGCAAATTAAAAGATAATGGACTGAAATTATACACTCCTGCCCCATGGACACCTCGCATACGTCTGATGTTACGAACCAGGCAATCCTTTCTGGTAATTACTGTTGAGTTTGGGTAATGATTAAGCCTCTGCCAATGGAAAACATTCTCATAGTCACGCAAGCGAAATCGTGATGTTCGCCACCAGAAGTTCCAATCAGACTCATGTTGGGTCTCTTCCTCGTATTCTTGCCAACCTCTTTCTAAGAAGACCTTAAGCAGAAAGTAAGAACGTCATTTTATCATCAGGGCACTAACCATAAGTCTTAAGAACTGAACTTTCAGATTTATCTCCCTTAGTAACATTAAGGTAAAGAACAATATGTCAATAATGTGTGTATATATCAAAAGCTTTTAATATCATTTAAATGTGAACAATAATAACTTTTGGAAAGACATAAAAGTCAAAATTATGGATTTTATAAACACATTTTCTAATTTATAAGAGAAAAAGAAGACATTGAAAAAAAAAATTTTACTCTTGTCACATTAGCAGATTTTTTAAATTTTTTTTTTAACTTACTCAGGGACTTTTATTTTGGTTGTCCCAGACAATCAGACTACTTTTAATGTGGAGCCCTAATTTATATAAGAGTTTTTACCTGTCGAACAAGTTCTGGTCCCTCACCAAAGTCATTGAGACGAAAAACCAAGGGGTGCTTAACTGTTTCCTTCGACATATTAAAACCGCTGGCTTTCTTGTGTTTAAGGCATTATCCATCCCTGTGACCTACATCAGTAAAATACTGAGATTAAATCATACATAAAAACTGCTTGTGCTTTTTAAATAACAATTTTTTCAGTGTATTGTAAACATAAAACACTATATTACGAATGAGAGGCAAATAATGTGCAAAATAAATTATATAAACACTTTTTTTGCCAAATACATTATTTAAACAATCAAAAACTATTTGTCCGAATTTGGTTATCCGAAAGTTATGGCGACGACGAATTGGCGATATTGGCAGATATGGTGATAACATTGTATGCACATTTAACACACGTATTCTTAAATATTATTTAAATGTTTTGTCAATCACAGATCGTTGATTATCATTGATACTTACATACATTGGGAGATATCCTTGACACAATCACGGTCTTCCTTTATGTTTACATCACGTGACCTAACAACCTTAAATGGCAGCAAAACATTTCGAACCGCACATTTTCGACCCACATTTTCATACTGTAGTTATTTTTGATGTTGCATAAGTTAACATTTAATATCCTTAAAATAAGATGAAATGAGTTCGTTAGTGTAATGATTGATATCTCGTTCATCAGCTAGCAACTGGTACCATTTTCATTACAAAATCACGCAATACGCTACCATTATCTACACATGATCACGACACAAACATGATCTCATTAATTAATGTTCTAGAAAAATGCTTCTGGTGAACTTTTTACTTAAATAAGCGAATTCGTTGAATTGGTGAATATTATAATCCAAAATAAGCGATATTTAGTCAATTATTGTAACATTTGATATCAGTGTGTGATTAGTATTTTAATATCTATATACCCATACAGTTTAATGTTGAAATCTTGTACAATAACTTGTATAAAGCCCTGAAAAGTTACAAAAAAGGACAATAACTCTTATTAAAGAAAGTGTAGGGTAATGGTTCTTGTGCACACCACTTCTCCTCATTGATATCTATACCAATAAAGATTTATGCTGTATATATAGTATCTGTGATATAGCGCTGAAAAGTTACATCATGCAAAAACAACAAAAGGCAATAACTCTTATTTTAAAATTGAAGGGTTATGTTACTTATAAATGGCACTTCTCCTCATTCATATCTATACACCCATGTTGAAATCTTATATAGTTTCCGAGATTTTAAAGGTCGTGACAGACGGACGGACAATTAAAAAATTATGTCCTTTTCGCCTTTGGCGGGATGTTCTCTCTAGTCCAAAGAAAAACCATGCTGGATCTTGCGCCCAACAAATAAGTTATTACTGGGGCATTTGTAGCATAATCAATCTGTTCATATTTGGTTAAATTATCAGTTTCATTTTATATATGCATACAAACTAGTCATTGCCCTTAACAGTTCTTTTACAGACAGGGTTGTCTTTAAAAAAAATGCATCCACATTTGTATTTAAATGTGTGGCTGAACAAACCAATGTTGATAACATGGGCAGTTAAAGCTGTCAATAAATGCCTTTCTTTACCCCTACCTATTTAGACAAAATAACGTTATGATTGAAAGTGAGTGACAACAAAACGTTTTCAGGTTGATCTACACCAATGATTTCAAGGAGTAATTGCCTTTTAATCCGATTAATAACAAGCAAATTCGTTGAATTGATATCCCCCGCCAATATGCTTCTGGACACAAAATTTTATATTCAACACTCAAAAAAGCATTTTTTCAAGATACAAAGGGCCATAACTCCATTATTAACAGATGGTGTACTATGCCATTTGGCATGCATCATCCTCTTATCCATATATATACTCATACCAAGTTTCAATGAAATCCGCCAAAGCACTTCCAAGATATGGCTCCGGACGGACGGACGGAAAGACGGACGGACGGACAACGCCAAAACAATATCCCTCCGCTTAAGGCGGGGGATAATAAGCCATTTTCCGAGAATTTTTTAGAGTGTGAACTTCTGAAACATTTTATTTATTAATCTGGTGAACTGTATATGCACTGTCCCTACATGCGCATAACGCCCTATTGCAGCAAAAATGTACTGTGCCTTCTAATTTCAATGTCACGTGGTACCTTTTTGCACCAAGGGGGCGATAATTGTCAGGTTGTTCTGCTCCAATGAATTTTCTGAGAGTTGTTATCCCCCGCCAGAGGCGGAGGGATATTGTTTTGGCGTTGTCCGTCCGTCCGGCTGTCCGTCCGGCCAGCACTTTTGTGTCCGGAGCCATATCTTGGAAGTTCTTTGGTGGATTTCATTTAAACTTGGTATGAGTATATATATGCATAAGAGGATGATGCACGCCAAATGGCATTGTACACCATCTGTTAAAAACAGACTTATGGCCCTTTGTATCTTGAAAAAATGCTTTTTAGTGTCCGGAGCCATATCTTGGAAGTGCTTTGGCGGATTTCATTGAAACTTGGTATGAGTATATATATGCATAAGAGGATGATGCACGCCAAATGGCATTGTACACCATCTGTTAAAAACAGACTTATGGCCCTTTGTATCTTGAAAAAATGCTTTTTACTATAGGCACTTTTGTGTCCGGAGCCATATCTTGGAAGTGCTTTGGCGGATTTCATTTAAACTTGGTAAGAGTATATATATGCATAAGAGGATGATGCACGCCAAATGGCATTGTACACCATCTGTTAAAAACAGACTTATGGCCCTTTGTATCTTGACAAAATGCTTTTTACTATAGGCATTTTTGTGTCCGGAGCCATATCTTGGAAGCGCTTTGGCGGATTTCTTTGAAACTTGGTATGAATATATTCCCGCGCCAGAGGCGGAGGGATATTGTTTTGGCGTTGTCCGTCCGTCCGGCTGTCCGTCCGGCACTTTTGTGTCCGGAGCCATATCTTGGAAGTGCTTTGGCGGATTTCATTTAAACTTGATATGAGTATATATATATGCATAAGAGGATGATGCACGCCAAATGGCATTGTAAACCATCTGTTAAAAACAGACTTATGGCCCTTTGTATCTTGAAAAAATGCTTTTTACTATAGGCACTTTTGTGTCCGGAGCCGTAACTTGGAAGCGCTTTGGCATAGCTTAAGAACCTTCCTTTGTCTTAGTTTTGTGTTATTGTCCTCCGTCCGTCCATCTATCATTATGTTCATCCGTCCAATTTGCACCCATCCTCAAACAAAGCATATGTTGCGGGGGATACCTTGGGCCTTTCAGGCCCTCTTGTTGATCTTACGTTTTAAAGAGACATTTTTATTTTATTGATGTGCAAGATCTATGGAACAAATAAGCCAGTGTGAATAACAGTAATTGGCAAGCCATCCTACCAAGGGTCATAAATATATTTCTGGCCATTCCAGTCTGTTGAACTTTCAAGGACTCATTGCCTCGTTTTCTCATTTCTATGCTTACTATCAACAAAGACCATAATCCAGGAACATCCATCAGTTGCACTAATAATCTTGTTTTAAATTTGCTTCAAATTAGGTGTTGCTTCCATGCAAGTAATATTTCCTTTCAATGACATTTGATCAATACATGTGAAATGATCCCTTTATCACATACAAAAAATTAAGTTGTTCAACAATACATGATCTGTTGTTCAAATTTATTCATAACATATTAATATGCTACACAAAAACAGTTTTCTTTTTGAATGAAGTACATGCATGAGTTTATTTTTTGCTGTATTTTCCCTGCCCTTTATGCTTCTTATTTGTCTTCATTCTGCTCTTTCCTGTTTTCCTGTTCGACTGTTTTGACTCTGTTTCCTCACTCTCAGTTTTCCCCTCTGCATCCCCAGTTTCATGTTTGGATATAGCCGACTGATCCATGGGGGTGATGATTTTACCCAGGTGAGTAACAACCTTTGGTTTGACCAGCTGTTTGAATACGCCTGCCGGGTTCCACGTCCTGCCAATAGGTGCCCTGATGCTCTTCTCAAACTGGTCAGTGTTGCAATACGGAAATGGAATAGTCTCCACCTAAAAAATACCACACGGTGAAATGCTGGAGCTGCTTTCTGGGAAAACAGGGCTTAATGCATGCACACAGTCTGCTCAGGCTAATCAGGGATGACACTTTCTGGTGTAATGGTATTTTTAATTACAAGAGGGCCTGAAAGACCCAAAGTCTCTCACCTGAGATAACAAGATATTATTGAGATAAATCTTCTGACCAAGTTTCATGAAGATCGGAAAATAAATGTGGCCTCTAGAGTGTTAACAAGGTTTTACTATAGCCATATAAGGAAAAATGCCCCGCCCCCTGACAGCCATGTTTTTCAACCAACCAGCATCATTTTTTAACTCCTCAAAGATATTATCGGGATGAATCTTCTGACCAAGTTTCATGAAGATCGGACAGTAAATGTGGCCTCTAGAGTGTTAACAAGATTTTACTATAATAGCCATATAAGGAAAAAATGCCCGCCCCTTGGAAGCCATTTTTTTCAAGCAAACATAATTATTTTCATACTCATCCAAGATATCATTGAGACCAATCTTCAGACCAAATTTCATGAAGATTGGAAATAAATGTGGCCTCTAAAGTGTTAACAAGGTTTTACTATAGCCATATAAGGAAAAATGCCCCACCCCTGGTGGCCATGTTTTTAAAGCAACCAAAACCATTTTCAAACTCATTAAAGATATCATTGATACAAATCTTCTGACCAAGTTTCATGATGACCGGAAAATAAATGTGACCTCTAGAGTGTATACAAGGTTTTACTAAAGCCATATAAGGAAAATAGCCCTGCCCCCGTGGTGGCCATGTTTTTCAACCAACCGGCATCATTTTTGAACTCTTCCAAGATATTATTGGGATGAATCTTCTGAACGAGTTTCATGAAGATCGGACTATAAAAGTGGCCTCTAGAGTGTTAACAAGATTTTACTATAGCCTTACATGTATATAGCCATATACGGAAAAGTGCCCCGCCCCTTGGCGGCCATGTTTTTCAAGCAAACGAAACCATTTTCGAACTCATCCAAGATAGCATTAAGACAAAACTTCTGACCAAATTTCATCAAGATTGGACAATAAATGTGGCCTCTAGAGTGTTAACAAGGTTTTGCTATAGCCATATAAGGAAAAATGCCCCGCCCTGTGGCGGCCATGTTTTTCAACCAACCGGCATCATTTTCGAATTCGTCCAAGATATTATTGCGATAAATCTTCTGAGTAAGTTTCATGAAGATTAGACAATAAATGTGGCCTCTAGAGTGTTAACAAGAGTTTACTATAGTCATATATAGCCATATAAGGAAAAATGCCCCGCCCCTTGGAAGCCATGTTTTTCAAGCAAAGGTTACCATTTCTGAACTCATCCAAGATATCAGTGGGACAAATCTTCTGAGCAAGTTTCATGAAGATCGGAAAATAAATGTGGCCTCTAGAGTGTTAACAAGGTTTTACTATAGCCATATAAGGAAAAATGCCCCGCCCCCTGGCTGCCATGTTTTTCAACCAACCGACATCATTTTTCAATTCGTCCAAGATATTATTGGGATGAATCTTCTGACCAAGTTTTATGAGGATCGGACAATAAATGTGGCCTCTAGAGTGTTAACAAGATTTTGCTATAGCCATTAATAGCCATATAAGGAAAAATGCCCCGCCCCTTGGCGGCCATGTTTTTCAACCAACCGACATCATTTTCGAACTCGTCCAAATTATTATTGGGATGAATCTTCTGACCAAGTTTTATGAGGATCGGACAATAAATGTGGCCTCTAGAGTGTTAACAAGATTTTGCTATAGCCATAATTAGCCATATAAGGAAAAATGCCCCGCCCCTTGGCAGCCATGTTTTTCAAGCAAAAGTCACCATTTTCGAACTCTTCCAAGATATCATTGAAACCAATCTTCTGACCAAATTTCATGAAGATTGGACAATAAATGTGGCCTCTAGAGAGTGAACAAGGCAAATGTTGCCTTCGCACGACGGACGACGGACAAAAGGCGATCACAAAAGCTCACCATGAGCACAACCCATGAGCACGTTGTGCTCAGGTGAGCTAAAAATGAATTCTCTTGCTAACAAATCCAGTTTAGGCGGAAAGTGATGTCTCTGATTACCCTGTGTACTTTGCATCAAGACCAGTTTTCCAAGAGCGTGACTTAGTTATAAACTATTATATCAATAGATATATTGAGAGGGCATTTGTTTGTTTATCATGTTATAAAAAACATATAACCATAATCCATGGGAAAGCAAGACAATGTCATTATTTCAAGAGCGTTTGCCTTACGCAATTAAATAAGGAACGCAACACAGTAAATTACCAATTTTATCTCTTTTACATGCTTCCGTATTTCACTACTTATTAGCTTAAAATAAAGTTTGCAGTGAATTAATGAGAGGAAAGACAATACATTATTGATGGATGAAATGATGCAGGAGCAATCAAGTTCAAGTCTGAGGACTACATGTTCTCACCTGATGCTTCTTTAGGGCATCATTTTTCTTTTCATTGATGATGACATGTCCCAGGAACTGATCCTTTCTCTGCACTACTGGAGCCTTTATAGTGAATCTGTAGATCGAGAAAGATTGATTAATTTTCACATTGGTAGAAGTTGTTATCTGGCTACACATGAAAAGATTGCTTCAATTATGATGAGCTAAAAGATGTTGATCAAAGATGTTGTTTGCCCCAGCAAGTTATTGAATGATTTTATATAAACATGAACTTTGTTTAAGCAAAGTTAAAATGGCTTTTGCAACCAGCATAAAACCATTATGCTGCTAATCATTAACTAAGGGTTGGAAATGAAGCCTTTAAAACTTGGATTAAGTAAGAAAGGTATTTAATTAAATGTAACTTTCTAAGGGACTACAAATGCGTCAAAAAACGTATCTAATGGGTAAAGGGTTAAATAAGAGGGTCTTGATGGCCCTGAAGGGCTCAACCTAGCTTTAGGTAAACTAATTGACAAAACTTGGCCTTGTGACCTAGTTTTTGGACATATGTGACCCATATTTCATCTCAGTCTAGATATTATAAGTATTACAATTGTGACCAAGATTCATCAAGATTGAGTCATAAATGTGGTTTCTAAAATTTTTTTAAGACTTGAACTGGTGACCTAGTTTTCAGATGCACGTGACCCAAAATATTCTTAGATATTATCAAAATAAATATTCTTACCACGTTTTATTGAGATTGAGTTATAAATGTGGCCTCTCAAAGGGTTACAACGCTTTTCTGAGATAAGACCTGGTTTTAAACTTGTTTGTAGACGAACATGACCAAGGTACAAACTCGGACTAAATATTGTCAATAAAAACATTCTGACTAAGTTTAATCAAGATCAAAGCATAAATGTGGCTTCCAAACTGATAACAGGGTTTTTCTCTTATTTGACATAGTCTACTTATTTTTGGATCACTTGACCCCGATTTCAGCTCAGCCAAGACATTGTCATGATAAACATTCTGACCGAACTCAATAAAAATTGAATGTTTCACTCATAAATGTCTAGAGTATTGACAAGCTTTTTCTTTACTTTGACCGTATTACCTAGTTTTTTACCTTTTATGACCCAGTTTCATACTGCCTAAGAGTGTTTACAATGTAATAGTTGACCACAGACTACACACAATCGACAAAGGGATATCACAAAAGCCTACCATGAGAACATTGTGCTCAGTTGAGCTTATAACAGACAGGGTTAATCCACTAGTACATGTACATCAATATGGTGAATGCTCAGTCTTGGACGTAACCCACTCGACCGTCGACCGAGTCAATTGATTTTTGCGTCGGTCGAGTGAATATTTTTAGCCGGTAGCCCGATCGGTCGAGTGCTATTTTCGTGTCCGAACTTAGTAACAAGTCCGAAATAGCTTCACATAGACTCCTCTTAAATCTGCATCGGTTATCTCCGTTAAGCACTCATTGATTAGACGCTTATCCAACAGTGTTGTGAGTCGATCTCGCGAGACTATTTAACTATTATTATTACTGGGTGGAGAACTCGCTGCGATTTATTTATCTTAATGTCTTTTCTGCGATTTTAGTGGGCACAACGCACAAACATCAACCGCAAAATGAGAATGAAAGTAGCAACAAAACAGTCAATGAAACGAAAATTATTTATGCTGGCACATGTCTTGTAGACAGCGTCACATTACACGCTTTGCATCAGAGTTGCAAAAATTACCATAGAACCGGTATAACTGACAAAGTGACAAATTTGGATGCTGCGTGCGCCAATTGATTTCAAAATAGGTATAATAATTGACCATTGAGACGGCATAGAAAAACGGCGTGTTTGTGGCACGTCTTCGGTGAAGAAATGAAATTACTGTATTAAATCCGGATTTAACCGGTCGATTTTGAGATGAATGTAAATCCGATGAGTTAGTTTAAGGGGGTAATTATTTCTGCTTTTTGATGGTAAACGGCTGGCACTGACATGAGCATTAACTGTCGAAACATCTTCGCTACTTTCCGAAAACCGCACCATTCTACGAATGTTGCTAATCATAAATGTCCGCCATCTATAAATTATCTATTGGCAAGGTAAAGCACTGCAATATCATACTTTAAAACAATATGTCAACCAAATTATATATTGATTGCGTATTTGGTAGGTTACTTAATATTGGCTTTCATTTTTGGCAGTCAAACAAAACACATATTTTATTTCATTCGAAAAAGACGTATCTCGACATATTTTCGGACAGTCGTTTTCGGATACGGTATGTTTCGTCGATTTTAATTTATTTCCAACCACCTTTATAACATTTTTATAGAATGACGAATACACATGCGGTGTTAGGGATGGTCTGATTGATATAATTTTGCATTGTACTCACAAGAAATTGCACATAGACAAAAATAAAAAAATAACAATAATCTTGGGCTCGAGGGGCTCTGTCCTCTATTCCCTTTTTATCCTACGGTCTCTGAATCTCTGCTACCCCTGATATATATTATGATTACAACCAGTGCGAGTGTTTTTTTTGCATTGATTTCACTATGCTCATAATGTTGGTCACAATTTATGTTTGCATTGTGTATTTTATTGACTGGAATATAAGAAATAAATGTTTAGATATTTGTTAATTTATTGCTTTTTATATATTATATCTCAGTAATTTGCTTAAAGTACAAATGGTCATTGACTCTCCTGTGTTATTATTATGATTCATACAAATTTGATTTTGACTCTTGAAAATTTGGTCCCAATAGTCATTGACTCTTGAGATTTGAGGTCTAAGGAAAGCCCTGTCAATACAAAGATACATGTAATTACAAATGCAACAAAATTATAACTTTAATTCAAGCTACTTAAAATTGATTCGGGCTAGTGAAATTTCCAAGCTGGTAGCCCGACCAGGCTAGCGCCTAAAACAAATTAATGCCAAAGACTGAATGGTAATCAATTCTTACCGTTTCTTCTTCCTCTTAGAGATACTGAGCCCTGCCCCGCCCCAGTCCCCCCAGCCAGGCAGGGCGAGGCAGATGTCCTGGGGTTGACCCGACCGCACTGCATCAGACTTCTCCGCTGCAAACTCTTCAATGACGTCGTCGCTCGCAAAGGCCTCGGCAATGTTGACCAATTGGTCATCGTCCTCTTCATTCACTGAAAACAGCATAAAAGACATACATACTGGTAAATGCATACAAAGCAGCTGCAAATACGGTTATAAAACAAATGACTACATTTTAAACAACAAATTACCTACCCATATTTTAGACACGCTTAGATTGAAATAAATGCATAAAGTGAGTATACTTTGAATTTTTAACCATCCTTTCCAGGAATGGGGCGTGTAAAAAAAATAATGGGGAAGGTCCTGGTAAATGATTTTGGCAAGATTTTCAATAATGACCAATAGCCCCTTTAAATGGTAGTAGTACACATATCTTATAATTTCTAAAGGGTATTACTGTATTTGCACAATGAGGACAAGTATATACCCCAAAACCCTTCTAATCTAGAGCTCAAAGATGACCTAATAAAAACTCTGACATACCCACAACATCTGGTTTGGAAGAACTCTGTCGAAGGTTCACATCCACGGTGAACAGCTTCTTAGGGTCTATGTTAGTGTCTGCTTTAGGTTTGGACTGTTGGTGGTTTCCAGACTGGAAATGTTTTGTTTTATGACGTTTTCTTTGTTTCTTTTTTGGAGCTGGTTCATTTGTAGACTGACCAAGTGCCTCGTTAATAAGTGCATCCATATCTTCCAGGCTTCTTTTTTTAGAAGGTTCTTCACATAGACTGTCATCAGAATCAACCATACCTTCTTCGCTTTTTCCACTTTCACTGGTTTTAACAACAGCCTCCGCAGCTAACTTTTCATCTGACTTGTGTGATTTCTTCCTTTTTCGAACCTGTTTTAAACGAATCTGTTTTCTGTTTGTCTTGACTTCAGTCTCAGGTTCTTTACTTTCCTTGAGCTTATCAAATATGCCATCAATTGCATTATCAGAATCGTCATCACTATCATCATTTTTCTGATGTTGCAAGTCTGTTGAAGTATTACCACCAATTATACTCATCCCTTTGTCATCATTTTTATTGTCCATAACATCATCAACAATTAATGAATGTCCAACGTTTTCTGCATTGTTTTCTTCTAAATGACCAATTCCTTGCTTCAGTTTTATCAAGACATTTGGTCTTGACATCCATGGATTTCTACTATCAACGAAAGCAGATCCACCAGCTTGTTGGGGTTCTAGGTCACCACTGTCTGACTCTTCATCACTCGACTCTGTGGCTGCAAGTTTCTGTGTGATTTCCCTACTTTTCTGCAGCATGTCTTGTACTTCCTGTCTGGCCTAGAAGTGAAACACAATTACTGTCACATGTCCAAAAGGAATGATGCTTACAAGCTCCATATTAGCATACTTTTAAAAACAAACAGACAATGTACACCTCAATTAAATTGACAACAAAGCAGCTTTACAATTGTTCATTCTTAACATTTTCCTTTTAAAACTTTATGATTGTTGTAATGCTAAATGACACTGAAAAATATTTCAAACAATTATAAGATTTAGTTTTTGGAAGATCTTCTAAAACTGGCCAAAAACATATGAATGTAAATACAGTCTACTCTCGTTATCTCGAAGTCGGCGGGAACAAGAAAAAATATTGAGATAACGAGAGTTTGAGATATCCGATTATGCCTTTTCACAGAAAAATTGAGACGAAAATTTACCTTGTTTTAACACCTAAATACCTGCTAAGTGGTCTAACTAAAGCCGTCACCATGTGGCATAATATCCCTACCACCCTATCTATTACCTGATATATACGTGTGTTTACGGGGCAAGATTAAATTTGCTATGTAAATGCTTCAAATGACGTTTTAAGTGTTACAGAATTGCATGAACACATGCGGTTATCATTTTTCTAAACTGTCGAGTAAACATCCGGTAATGTTGCTATTTAAAGTTATGATGCAATTGACGTCCAATCAAGAACAGGGTTTTCCATCTGAACATGCGTAAATCACGTTCCGGAATACTGAACTGTACATGTACAATGATGTAGTTTGAAATGCAAAATTCAATTGATTAGATTTTCAAGTTAGCCATGATAATGACTGTTGGAGTTCAAGGATAGAACAACATTCTGCAAATTTGCGACGGTTTATATACGCAAAATATAACTCAATGCATTTTGGAATCTTGTTTATAAAAACAATTATTCTTTCGGCAGTTTGGCAGGCTGTGTAATAATTGCAGTTAAAATGACAGGCCTAACTCAAGTGTTAATCGCAAACGGTAGCACACACGTGTGGTTATTGATGCAATTAACAGATCAATTATCTACGGCACAGTATCGGGAGCAGCCGGGCGAAGCGGGACGGCCAAGTATCAAAGAATTTTTTTTTTATCACCTTTGCCGACACTGGGACAGTTATTCGCACTTCGAGATAAACCACAGTATATACATGTAAAATTGGGACTGGGAACACATTTTTATATCGAGATATAGAATTATTCAACATAACGAAAATCAAGATATGCAATACTTATTAATATACCGGGTAAATAAAGAAGGAAAAAAGTTGGGACATTGAGCTTACTTCCACATATTGAGATATCTGATGTCGAGATAACTAGAGTAGACTGTACTACTTTTTCATCATCAAGTAAGTAAGTATGTAATTGATAGCATTAATTTTTGATAACAACAAAACCTCTTCCGACAAAAAACATAATGGTGTTTTTTCCATCATTTTGGGAAAGGGGCCAGGGCTCTTTGAATTGGGAAAAATGGCCTTGCTTTGACCAAAATTTCAAAAATGGTCAATTAATTTTTTGGTTAAAAATACTTTTTAAATTAAAAATGTCTGTTCAATATTATATTTACAAAGATTCAATTCACAATGATGCATACAGAAATTAACTGAATGCTGTATTTTACTTACAAATAATTTTGTTTTGTTTGCTTGTTGTTGTTGTGTTCTCTTTTTTTTTAGGGGGGGGGGGGCGGTTGAGGGTGTTGGTGGGGGACATTTGATTTGGAATTTTAGGCAGACATTTTGTAAAACAAGAGGGCCAAGATGGCCCTAGTTCGCTCACCTGAGAGGAGTAGGTTCATTCAATATTTACCAAATGTCAAACTTGACCTATTGTCCAGACAAACATCATGGTCAAGTTTCATCATTATTTAATCTGCCAGTCATGATCAATGTACCTATGAAGTTTCATGATCCTAGGCGTAAGCATTCTTGAGTTATCATCCGGAAACCATTTTTCTAGGTGAGTCACCGTGACCTTGACAGCCATTGTGTGAATACGTTTTTTGGCACAGTGACCTTGACCTTTGACCTAGTGACCTGATAATCAATAGGGGTCATCTGCGAGTCATGATCAATATACCTATGAAGTTTCATGAACCTAGGCATAAGCGTTCTTGAGTTATCATCCAGAAACCATTTAACTATTTCAGGTCACGGTGACCTTGACCTTTGACCTAGTGACCTGAAAATGAATAGGGGTCATCTGCGAGTCATGATTATTGTACCTATAAAGTTTCATGATCCTAGGCATAAGCGTTCTTGAGTTATCATCCAGAAACCATTTTACTATTTCAGGTCACCATGACCTTGACCTTTGACCTAGTGACCTGAAAATCAATAGGGGTCATCTTCAAGTCTTGATCAATGTACCTATGAAGTTTCATGATCCTGATATAAGCGTTCTTGAGTTATCATCTCGAAACCATTTTACTATTTCGGGTCACCGTGACCTTGACCTTTGACCTAGTGACCTGAAAATCAATAGGGGTCATCTATGAGTCATTATCAATGTACCTATGAAGTTTCATGATCCTAGGCCTAAGTGTTTTTGAGTTATCATGCGGAAACCATTTTACTATTTCGGATCACCGTGACAATGACCTTTGACCTAGTGACCTGAAAATCAATAGGGTTCATCTACGAGTTATGATCAATGTACCTATGAAGTTTCATGATCCTAGGCCTAAGCGTTCTTGAGTTATCATCCGGAAACCATTTTTCTATCTAGGGTCATCGTGACCTTGACCTTTGACCTAGTGACCTGAAAATCAATAGGTGTTATCTGCGAGTCATGATCAATGTATCTATGAAGTTTCATGATCCTAGGCATAAGCGTTCTTGAGTTATCATCCGGAAAACATTTTACTGCTTTTGGTCACTGTGACCTTGACCATTGACCTAGTGACCTGAAAATCAATAGGGGTCATCTGCGAGTCATGATCAATGTATCTATGAAGTTTCATGATCTTAGGCATAAGTGTTCTTTAGTTATCATCCAGAAACCATTTTACTATTTCGGGTCATCATGACCTTGACCTTTGACCTAGTGACATGAAAATCAATAGGAGTCATCTGCGAGTCATGATCAATGTACCTATGAAGTTTCATGATCCTTGGCATAAGCGCTCTTGAGTTATCATCTGGAAACCATCTGGTGGACGGACGGACCGACATGAGCAAAACAATATACCCCCTCTTCTTTGAAAGGGGGGGGGGCATAATGAGAAAACTGCCCCCCTCTCAGCAGCCATGTTATTCAGCTGACCGGAACCATTTTTGAACCCAACTCTCGTATCAAGGAAACAAAAGTTCTGAGCAAGTTTTATGAAAATTGGGCCAAAAATGTGACTTCTACTGTGTTCAGGTTTTCACTATATACATATAGAGAAAAATGCCCCGCCCTCTGGCGGCCATGTTTTTTCACCAATCCTGACCATTTTCAAACTCGTCCGAGATATCAATAAAACCAATGTTTTGACCAACTTTCATGATGATTGGGCAAATATTGTGCCTTCTAGAGTGTTAACGAGGTTTCTCTATAGCCAAATAGGGAAAACTGCCAGCCACTATATACATATAGAGAAAAATGCCCCGCCTTCTGGCGGCCATGTTTTTTCACCGATCTCGACCATTTTCGAACTCGTCTGAGACATCAATTGAACCAATGTTTTGACCAACTTTCATGATGATTGGGCAAAAATTGTCACTTTTAGAGCGTTTACAAGGTTTCTCTAAAGCCAAATAAGGAAAACTGACCCGCCCACTGGCGGCCGTGTTTTTAAACGGATTGGAACCACTTTTGAACTCAACCAAGATATCATTAAGACAAACATTTTGACAAAGTAACATGAAGATTGGGCATGAAATGTGACTTCTACAGTGTTTACAATGTTTTTCTTTTTTTTTACCTAGTGACCTAGTTTTTGGCCCGGCACAACCCAGTTTCGAACTCGGCCGAGATTTCATTAAGACAAAGCTTCTGACCAAGTTTCATGAAGATGGGACAAGAAATGTGGCCTCTAGAGTGTTTACGAGCAAATGTTAACAGACGGACGGGTGGACGGACATACGACGGACAAAGACCGGTCACAAAAGCTCACCCGAGCAATCAGGTGAGCTAAAAAAATACTTTTGGATATTGGGAATGGGCTGCATAAAAGCCCATAATTTTACCTAAAAACACATTGAACCATGGCTTTTTTTGCACAATGACAAGAACCGTTTTTGTCTCAGTGCAGTGAACAATGGTAACATAACCATCAACACAATAACTATCTGTACAACAAACTCAACGACAAACATAACCCCCCACAGTACCTTTTCGTCAAACTTTGCATAGATCATCTGTCGTTTGGCAAACTTGGTTCCCCCTCGGTGTCTCAGACTCATGCGCTCCTGTACGCGGTCCTTCTCCCACTGTGTTATCTTCTCCAGGAAACTCTCTGGGTCCTCCTTCTGCAGGGTCTCCAGCAGACGCTTCTCATCCTTCAGCTTCTCCTTCTTGAGAATGCGATGGAACCTGATTATGAATATGGTATTGCTCATTTATGATGCCGCTTCTCCTTCTTGTGAATGCGATGGAACCTGATCATGAATATGGCATTGCTCATTTATGATGCAGCGTTTGTTTTGTGCCAAATATTAACAAGAGCTGTGTTTGTGAAACACAATGCCCCGTACTGCGCATTGAAGCCATATATTTGACCTTTGACCTTGAAGGATGACCTTGACATTTCACCACTCAAAATGTGCAGCTCCATGAGATACACATGCATGCCAAATATCAAGTTGAAATCTTAAATATTGCAAAAGTTATGACCAAGGTTAAAGTTTTGGACAAACACACACGTACAATGACAGACAGGCCAAAACAATATGCCCAGGATCGAATGAAAAAGTACCAGTGAGCTGCCAATCGGGAAAAATCAATGCGAACAAGATGTGTTTGTGAAACACTATGTCCCCATATATGACGTTTGACCTTGAAGGATGACCTTGACCCTTCACCACTCAAAATGTGCAGCTCCATAAGATACACATGCATGTCAAATATAAAATTGCTAGCTTCAATATTGCAGAAGTGACATTACATGAGCAATTTTGACCAATATATTTGACCTTGCAGGATGACCTTGACCTTTCACCACTCAAAATGTGCAGCACCATGAGATACACATGCATGCCAAATATCATGTTGCTATCTTCAATATTGCAAAAGTACTCATCAAATGAGCGATTTTGGCCACATATATTTGACCTCTAACCTTGAAAGATGACCATGACCATGACCTTTCACCACTCAAAATGTGCAGCTCCATGAGATACACATGCATGCCAAATATCAAGTTGCTATCTTGAATTTTGAAATATTGCAAAAGTGTACATTAAATGAGCGATTTTGACCCATATATTTGACCTTTGACCTTGAAGGATGACCTTGACCTTTCACCACTCAAAATGTGCAGCTCCATGAGATATATATGCATGCCAAATATCAAGTTGTTATCTTCAATATTGCAAAAGTTATTGCAAATGTTAAAGTTAGCGCAAACCAACAGACCAACCAACCAACCAACAGACCAACAGACAGGGCAAAAACAATATGTCCCCCACTACTATAGTGGGGGACATAAAAATTCCTGATATTTGGAAAATTTGCTTCATGACATTTTTACATAGGGAATTCTGGGTCTTTTATGCTAAATATTTAATTGCATTTACCCATTTTAATATTCTTTAACATGCCTTTTTGCTGATTAAGTTCATTTATGATGGAACCTGATTCTGAAAATGGTATATCGTATTAATGTTGGAACCTGATCATGTATATAGCAAAGCTCATTTATGATGGAAGCTGATCATGAATATGGCATAGCTCATTTATGTTGAATCTGATCATGAATATGGCATAGCTCATTTATGATGGAATCTGATCATTAATATGGCATAGCTCATTTATGATGGAATCTGATCATGAATATGGCACAGCTCATTTATGATGGAATCTGATCTTGAATATGTCATTGCTCATTTATAATGGAACATAATCATGAACATGGCATAGCTCATTTATGATCGAACCTGATCATGAATATGGTAAAGCTCATTACCCATAAACCTGATCATGAATATGATATCACTCATTCAAAATGGAACCTGATAATAAATACGGTATAGCTCAATTAAGCAATCCAATGATAGATCACTACATAGCTTAAACACCAGGATTTTGTATTAATCGGAAGAAGCCAATTTTCCAAGTGTGGCTGTTCATTGCAACATTTACTAAAATTAAATAATTGTTCAATTCATGACAAAATTACACAGTATTTTGCATTTGCTAAAAGAGTTATATCTAAAAGCTTAAATGAGTTATAACTTGATTTCATAAGTGTACTTAAATTTCAGCACTAATTTATGGCACAATAAAACATAATTGCTCAACAGCATACATTGAATTAAGTATATTCTCATAAATTCCACCATCAAATGAAAAGACAAAAATCAGAATATAATATAATAGGGATAGATATTAGGGGCCATTGACTATTTTTCTTTTCATGTCCTTTGGCTTAAAAGTATTGAAAGAACAAGGGTTGTCAAAATGTTAGTGTTTAACCCTGAGTATTATTTTCACGTACCTTTTACTTTTGATTTTCTTCTGTCTTTTTGCCTTGAGTTCTTTGTAAGACAGCAAAGCTCGATGCTTCATGAGTTCCATTCTGCGTTCTTTAGCCTGCAACACAAAAGCACATTTTCTAGGTTATACCATATGAGTCGGGTTCTGAGAAAACTGGACATAATGCATGTGCGTAAAGTGTCGTCCCAGATTAGCCTGTGCAGTTCACACAGGCTAATCAGGTACAACACTTTCCACTTTTATGACATTTTCGTTTAAATGAAGTCTTTTCTTAGCAAAAATCCAATTAAGGCGGAAAGTGTTGTCCCTGATTAGCCTGTGCGGACTGCACAGGCTAATTTGGGACGACACTTTACGCACATGCATTATGCTCAGTTTTCTCAGAACACGACACATATGGAAAGAACAAAACATAAGACACAGATGCTCTCACATTCCATGTTTGTCTCAAAACAACATTTGTTTACAAACAAGCTGTTTGAGGCAAAATGTGACTTTTGACGTCTAAGTGTATGTGACTTTTGACGTCTAACTGTGAAGTTGACTTTCAAGGTAATGAGACCGTTGGTACAAGCAACACTCAATTTCCTCGTGGTTGTTCTTTTTAATTTGCATGATGAATGACAAAACCACAGTTGTTTTATCTCACCTTCAGATAGATTGGATTTGTGCACAGTAATTTTAAAATCCACAAAGATATGGCATGGCAATGTTGTGGTTGAGACAGAAAATTTCAAGCTATTTATGACCAAATTTTGAAGTTTGACCTTGACCTTAAAGGTTTGGTGACGTGTATACACTTGAAATGGTGTCTTATGATTGTTAACATTTGTGCCAACACATTTCAAAATACATCTGTATATGACTGAGACTGGAATTTGCAAGCTTTTTTATTCCCACATTTGACCTTCGAGCTCTAACTTTGACATTAACCTTTGAGGAAAGAAGACCAGTTTTACACGTGACATGTTGTCTCATGATGGCAGTCTCAGCAAAGGTAATAAATCCATTACTGGGGAAAATGTCTTATTTTTAAAACTTAAACCGGCCTGTCACTGTATGAAGGCCAGTATTCAACTAAAACATACTGGACATTTTACATTTTTAGTTGTATTGTCTGAGGTCCAACTGACTTTTGTGGAGACAGTGATGGTGGACATTTCAAATTCATTAAATATATTTCAATGTCATGGCAGAGACAAAAACTTTGCAAATACAAATGAAAAGTGGGACTTCTTTATGCAGCCATTTTCGCAAAGGGCGAGGAGCATACATGCTTTTTAGGTGAATAATTAATATGTTATACCGGATGCATTTTATTACTAAATCCACTCAAGCTTTAAAAACAATCAATGTACATTATATTAAAAAAGAAGTTCATCATATATTTTTTAATATGACAGCAGCCATGGTGGTATTGATTTTGTGATTGCCCACTAAGGAAGCACTGAAGTTACCTCTCTAAAAAGACACCACCAAGTTCATGTTTCACCAATTCAGGGACTACCCTACGGGCGACTATGAGCGATAATTTCGCTCTTACGCCCGTGATTTCGCCCTACAAGCCCAGAAAAGCGAAGATAAAGTCGCCCGATTTTTTTTAGTAAACAAGACCGGAAAAGCGAAAATCAAGCCGCCCGATTATTTTTGCTAAGGCGTGCTACCGCCCGCAGGCGATAAGCAAGTTTATTGTTTGTTGTTTATCTAATGGTGACACAATTAACCCCCCGCACGGATCGTTAATTGACCGTGACAAAGAAGTCCCTTAATATTGGTTGCTATAACAACACACTCGTGCCTCTTCGCGCGTGCCGCATGTTGTCTACTGATTACGTTATAATTGATTGACCATCCGATAATTGCAGGTTTTTGGCAGACAGCACGGTTAAAGAAAGCCGGCCAAAATAATTCAAGAAAAACAAACTTGATCAAAGGTCTATAAATTGCGTAGATCCACTATAAAGTCCAGCGAGTTTTGTCAGTTTGTTAATCCACCGAAAATTACGAGTAACACCCATCTTATATACACTGGAATCACAGTTCATTTTTTATACTATAAGTCATAATACTACACATAAGTATTGAGAAAACACATTTCCTCGATTAGATATAAATTATCCTAGTAGAATTAAATTGCTATGTAATGACCCAATCGCACATTCTCGGCCCTTTCCGTCAAACATCGGATAAGTACCTCGAAGGAGATAGTATGAATACACATTTCGGAAGCGGTATTGCGGTCTACCTACGCGGGCCTACGCGAATCAAAATTACATAGTGAAAACAAACATGGCCGGTTTTGCGAGTTGTTTACATTTTGCAAAGATGAAAATGGGGATTTTCTATGCTCTGAAGCCAGAGCAAGTACAAACTCTACAGGAATTATGGACGCCATCGTTGTTATTGTTTTTGTTGTTGTAACATTCTTAGAATGGTATCACGAGGGCGGACTACTTTCAACCCGTATTTCTCCCGAGTCCGATTATGATAATCTGCGAGGGGTACCGAATGTGTCATGACCATCAACATTGCAAATGGCGGACGAATTGTAACATTACACCCGCGTTCAATTCAAAGCTGGCGATTCACATTACAAGTAATGGTGATTCAATAATGGAGAAAGCATTAACTGGATTTAACAAACATTTGATAAGGTTTGTTAAACCAGATAGCAACAAGGAAAATTTTGATTATTAAAGTAAACAGGTAAGGCATTCTTAAGTGAACATATTTCGGACATGTAAAGTATTCGGATAAACAGTAATGGATATACATGTACTAGATGTTCCATGCATTAAGATTGTGTTTTGTAACAAAAGCAGTCATAGGGATGATGATAATATAATGATGATAAATATGTGATGAAAAGGTGCTACCTGTACAAATTATTAAATACTCAAATGTGTTAAATGACTTAAATCAGGGACCTATACAAACAAAGGGATGAGACACTCACTGAACCGAAGAACAAGCTATCGCGTTGTTACGCAAAAGGGAACGAGACTTGCGACCCAACGAGACTTCGCGCTTCGAGGCAAATTTAAACAGCCGCCATTTTGACAAAGCGAGACCGTGACAAAGCAATCGAGAAATAATAAGAGTACAAATTAACCAAGTGTTGCCAACACAGAAGTATTCATTGCAAAGGTTTGTTGAGTTTGATACATCTTATTGTTTCATTTGTTTTCGACTATTCTTTGTATTTACTTATAAAACAACGGTGGGTATTTTCACCAAATCATGCGTATCATTGTTTACACTTCCATAATCCGAGAAACGTGTGTCGTGGCTTTTTTTAAAAGGCTTGGTCAAATAAAGCTCTATACTATTGATTTTGGTATTCTTACAAACGTTACATTTCAACGCATTGTGTGATGCTAATTTTATTTGTATTGTTAGCAAATTCATGATTTTAAATGAGCACAAAGGCAATACAATTTAAGTCATTTTTTTAATTTTTACCACTATCAGTTTCTTCAACATATGTCGTGGCTTTTTTTGAAAGGCTCAGTCAATACTAGCCCTATATTAATCTTATGGGTATCTTTACAAACATTACATTTCAACGCATTGAGTGATGCTAATTTTATTTGTATTATTTGCAAATTCATGATTTTGAATGAGCACAAAGGCAATACAATTTTAGTCATTTTTTTATATTTTACCACTTTCAGTTTCATCAACATATGCCGTGGCTATTTTTGAAAGGCTCAGTCAGTACTAGCCCTATATTAATCTTATGGGTATCTTTACAAACATTACATTTCAACGCATTGAGTGATGCTAATTTTATTTGTATTATTTGCAAATTCATGATTTTGAATGAGCACAAAGGCAATACAATTTTAGTCATTTTTTTATATTTTACCACTTTCAGTTTCATCAACATATGCCGTGGCTATTTTTGAAAGGCTCAGTCAGTACTAGCCCTATATTAATCTTATGGGTATCTTTACAAACATTACATTTCAACGCATTGAGTGATGCTAATTTTATTTGTATTATTTGCAAATTCATGATTTTGAATGAGCACAAAGGCAATACAATTTTAGTCATTTTTTTATATTTTACCACTTTCAGTTTCATCAACATATGCCGTGGCTATTTTTGAAAGGCTCAGTCAGTACTAGCCCTATATAAATCTTATGGGTATCTTTACAAACATTACATTTCAACGCATTGAGTGATGCTAATTTTATTTGTATTATTTGCAGAGGCATAATTTTGTATTAGCTCAAAGATTATACAACTTTAGTCATTTTTTATTTTGTAATCACTATCAGTTTGATCAACATATGTCGTGGCTCTTTTTGAAAGGCTCAGTCAATACTAGCCCTATATTAATCTTATGGGTATCTTTACAAACATTACATTTCAACGCATTGAGTGATGCTAATTTTATTTGTATTATTTGCAAAGGCATAATTTTGTATTAGCTCCAAGATGATACAATTTCAGTTATTTTTCATTTTTTTTAGTTAAACGTGTTATCAACATATGTTGAGGCTTTTTTCAATAGACTCCGTCAATAGTAGCACTATTTTGATCATGTTGGTATTTTTGCAAATGTTACACCTCAATAAATTGTGTGGTGCACAATTTATTTACATGAATTGCAAAGGCATAATTTTGTATTAGCTCAGAGATTATACAATTTTAGTCATTTTTTTTTTTTTTAACCAGTCTCGGTTTTGAATGTGTATGTCAATGCTCTTTTCAAAAGGCTCGGTCAATAATTGACCTATGATAATCATGTTGGTATCTTTAGAAATGTGACACTTCAATGCATTGTGTGTTTCACATTTAATTTGCATTATTTACTAACTCATAACTTTGTATAAGCTCAAGGACAATACAACTTTAGTCATTTTTTAATTGTTAGACCGCTTTCTGTTTTGTATACATATGTCATTGCTTTTTGCGTAAGGGCCAAGGCTCTGTAAATACTAGCCCTATATTATTCATGTTGGTATCGTAACCCTTTCAGCGCTGGAATCGAATTTTAAAGGCCTTTGCAAACTGTTTGGATCCAGATGAGACACCACAAAACGTGGCGTCTCATCAGGATTCAAACTGTTTGCTATTCTGAAAGTATTCTGTGAAAAAAATCTAAGAAAATGCTAATTTTAGAAATTCAGCAGACGACACTTCAGCAGACGACAAATTTCCCAGCATGCTAAGGGTTAACAAATTGTACACTTCAGTGCATTGTGTGGTGTACATTTAATTTGCATTATTTGCAAAGTTCTTGATTTGTTTAAGCTCAATGATGATACAATTCTAGTCCTTAATCAATTATTTAAACAAAACAATTGAGATTAACATTTGTCTCCGCTTTTTCTTATGGATTGGTCAATACAAGCTATATTATTGTTTGTGTTTGTACCAATGTTACATTTCAATGAACTGTATGGTGCATATTTTAAATGCATTTTTTGAAAACACGTAGCTTTGTAATAGCTCAAAGAAGATGAATGAAAGTTTACTTATCTATAGTTGTATTCAAACGATAAATTCTATTTTATGAATAGATATATCCGAAGCTGATTGAAATCCTAAAAAAGAGACATTTTGATTCTTAAGCACAACTTTTTTGTTAATTGGCAAATTCCAATTTCTGTAAACTGCTTCGTTATTTATGTTGCTAGAAACATGCAAATCCATCATCATAATGCCTTAAGTTTTCAAAATTCTCTCATTTTCATGAGCATGTATGCATGAATGCGTTGGAAACAGTGATTTGAAGCAATCGCTTATTATTTAAGACTAATATTGAATTGGTAAAAGACATAAACAGGACAAGTGCAACCTACAGCATAAATATATCAAGTTATGAGTCGCTCACACAAAGTATGAACCACTATTCAGAATGTATGTTATAGTGAAAAAATCACAGTACAATATGCTAAGGGTTGCGCATAAATTGTATTTATTAGAAATTGGTATTCATTAAGTTAACAATAAACAGCTTTGACTCATTACTTAGTAAGGATAAAATCTGGAATCAATTAGTTAAGGGCCAAAAATAGAAGGATAATTGCTGCACTAATATCTTAAATATCCATAGCAACACACCAATCAAGGAAGGTCTCAAATTGACACCAGTTACTAGTGCTGTATATTATATATTCCATACATAAATGCCTTTTGTGTCATACAGTTTATGGCTATTAGTGTGTTGATATGCACCTTATCTGTTATCAAGGGATTATCTCAATTTGATTATGTCTGGCACAGTATGATATTAGATGAGAGATATCCCTTTCCCAATTAAGTCAACTTTGCATGATAAACCTTATCCCTATGCCTGACAAAGGGATGCCCCTATGCCACCATGGTCCCATTCCCCCTTGGACAAACACCATGTCCTTGTTTTAATGTCATCATCATGATTAATAAAGTTGTATTTGAAGCTTTAATAAGCTTAGCAACATTTTCACAACATGAAACTAGTTTTATTTATTAAATAACAGTGTTGTAGATGAAAATCAAAATCAGTTAATACTTTAGAATGTCAATTTAGAAATTCTTTCCATTCAGAACTGGTTTTAGTACCCATTCTGTGTTGCTTATTACGCGCTTGTACTGTAGTGTAGAATAACAATAAAGGACATTAAAATAGTGTTTTGTTAATATCAACATGTGCTTTAAACATAGTAAGACACTTATATGTTCACAAATCTGTATTTTCAAAGAGCTTGTAATCCTGAGAATATGCAAAAGACTTGATGTCCTAATCATATTCAGAAGTATCTTACTGACAGTACAGTAACTAAATGCTGGCGCATACATCCACGATTCGATAGAAAAATCTTCATATTCACTATCATCTTCCATCTACATCCATTTTCTGAATAAAGTTGTTAGCAATATCACATCCAAAGTGTTATAATGCCGGTTTGATATAAAGTGTGAACGAACATGTGACATTCCTATGCAACTCAATTTAAATGAAAATGGCGATTATATCAAAATAAAACTATTTTAAGCATTATTTTATTTGTATAGAACATAATATGTTATAAGGATAAAGATGTAATAAAGAGTAACATTTCCAGATATAAAATTCACATATCATTGGTATAAAATTAGAAACATATGTATCAACATTTAGGGGAAACAAAACATTGAAGGAAACACAACTTTGAATTGTTACTTTCAAGCAAATACAAGAAACATTAAATGTTCTTGCCCTTCAGTTTCACTCAAATACATGTAATAGTTCTACAAAGCCATCAAATCCTGGTGACATTTCGTACAGGAGTTCATATTCTTTATTGACCTACCAATTGTATTTAGTTACGGCTTAGTTGATCGGCTGATATGCTTTTCAAACTTCCTCTGAGACTTTTTGATGGAGCTGACTTGTCAAAAATCTTTCCTCTACTTATTGTGCGTTGAATGGCCCTAGCCATAGCAAAACCTCTTATTGTTAAAAAAATCTCAAGGCAGTCTTCAAGAAAGCACATGTCACTGACATCCTCTTCAGAGGAAAACTCAGAGTAAAATAATTTGTCGGCATAGTGCTGAATCATGAAAGCTTCAAGGACCTTTTCCTTAATTTCCTCTTTTGAGGCAATGTTGTGTTCAGTGTATTGGTTTTCCCTGACCACACGCTCAAATTCACGAATCATGCAAAAGAAGTCTTCACATGGCTTCTTGAGTCCACCTCGATTCTTTTTATCATACCACACTGAAAATTTGTCAGTAAAGGATACTGCACCAGAAGAATTTGTTAATGCTGACACTGTTTTAAGACTTCTGTCCCTTAGTTGTTTATTTTTCTGTTTTGAGTGTTTTTTTTTCCAAATATTTGATAATGTATCCAGATATGTAGTATAGGACTTTGTTGTCTGAGTCACTTATTTCAGATAATTTTGCTGCAGATGTTTTTTCTTCAAGTTGCCTTCTTGCTTTAATAACTTCAGCAATTAATTCTAAAATGATAATTTGGAGGAAGTTGTTTATGTCTTTTGCACTTTGTGCTTTTACACTTGATTGTATCAAAATCACTCCTTTACTAACAATTTCCTTGTCAGTCCTTATACGGTGAACTGTTTTGAAGAGAAGTTCCCTTTCTTCTGTAGAAGATAGGTTGTTGTTTTTGTGACAGATTGTAATTATCTCTTTAAAATATTTCTCAACCTCCTTGTTCATCTCTAATTGTTCGGCGATTTCAGCCTCAATCGACTTTCCAAAAATATTGTATAGCTCATTTGTTTGGATGTTTTTTAAGCTGTTTGAGAAGGCTTGAGGGAAGATTGTCTGTAACTTTGTAAATTCTTCTTTGGGCCAATTACTGTCTTGTCCCTTCTGGTTGTCGTTTTTCTTGTGATCTGATGCTGAAAAATGTTAGGTTGATACTTGTTTAATCCTTTTTTACATCACTGAACAAACTATAGTATGTGACTGCAAATAATATGTGTTCATTATTATATGAGTCGTGTTCTGGGAAAACTGGGCATAATGCAAGTGCGTAACTGCACAGGCTAATCGGGGACGACACCTTCCGCCTTAATCGGATATTTGCTAAGAAGAGATTTCATTTCAACGAAAAATGTCATAAAAGTGGAAAGTGTCGTTCCTTATTAGCCCGTGCGGACTGCACAGGCTAATCTGGGACGACACTTTCGCACATGCATTATGCCAAGTTTTCTCAAAACAAGAGACATAATTTATAATCGTTCTCATTCACAGAATGTTTGGCCAATGTTTTTTAAAATATAAATTGTATAACTATTATCCTAGAAAAAAAATTGAAAAATTGCAAAGGTCATATTTCTTTATCATTGGAGAAAACATTTATTCTGAGATATTTTCAAGAGTTTGTTTCGACATTGTTAATGCTTCAATTAAGAATTTCTGAAATGTGTAGATAATTGTTATTCAATTACAGCAAAAAATCGGAATTCTTACATAAATATTTCAATTAATTTTATTAATATGTTGATACAACTAAGTACATTTTTATGTCCATCTGTCTGGTCGTCTGAAATTCCGTCACACTTTGCATTTAGGTTTTGCGTTAAGGTTGCGAAAAATGTGGAAAAAGTTGGCATAGTCTATTAGTCTTCCTATGGTGGCAAGCCATGTTTTCAATAAATAATGGTGACTGTGTAAACATTTTATTAACTGATTTTTAGAATATGTTTTGTTTTATGCTTTTAGAATGCCTAGAAAACGCAAAAGAGGATCCCTTACGGTGAAACGCAAGTACCACTACATAACATCTGAACAGCCAAAGGAAGAAAACCATGTTGCCAGTGAACCCCTGGTGAAAATTAAAGCTACAACAGATACTTCTACCCAGTCAGAAAGTGAAAATGTGCAGGTCACAAGTGATCATAGTTATGCTATTGATGAAGACTCCACATATGAGCTTGACTCCTTCCAGGAGACAAACATTGATAAGCCTGAAGCTGATGTGATGGAATGTAGTTCAGGGCTTCTAGAAATGGAGGTGGAGACGACAACCTTCTCAGACTTTGCTGTGGAACTTAAACTGCAAAATATTTCATCTCAGTTCATTGTAAAGGAATCAGAGCAATCAATTCAAATGTTACAGTTGTACGCAAATGACAGTCTGACAGCAATCAAGCTATCGGTTGAAATTAAGAGTGATTTTACATGCTCTGTCTATGTGCATCGGAAATGCATTCCGAGATCTCACCAAATATGGACTGGACTGCCACAACATATCAATCGCGTTGCTTATGTTCTGGTGTTATTGGAAAGACTGTTAAAACTTGATGTCTGCATAGGAAATCCTGAGGTGGAATTTTCAAATTTAGTTCCCATTGGATCAGGGTTGTCCAGCAACAACTCCCCAGAAATTGTGGCGTACAGGGAAGGGGACTTCAACGCAACACATGCCAGTGGAGAGAGATATAATTCCACTATTAGATCTGTGAAATGTGACATGCTGTCCACATCAAAAAAGTGTACAGCCTGCAAAAAGTACTTTTACTTATTACAAAGCAGGAAAAATAGGGTTGAAAGCAGACTAAATTCGTGCCGAAAATACAGCCACACAAACTTTAAACATAGAGACATGACTAAACAGGAACTTAATATGAAATTAAACGAGCAGAAACATGAAATAAAAAATTTACAAACAGAGTTGTGGAAACAAAGGAGGGAATTTGATAAGATCATCACAGCAAATGGGATCAGTGTTGAAGGCAGTGAACATCATGAACTGAAAGACCTGATGGCAAGTTGTGAGACAGAATTTGAAAAATCGTTCCCGATTTCTACCAGCCGACAGCGTCTGTTTTGGGAACAGCAGATGTCTTTTGCCAAAAAGAAAGACAGTCGAGGGATGCGCTGGCACCCCATGATCATTCGTTGGTGTCTCTACCTTCGACAAAAGTCAGAAACAGCGTATGATGTTCTTCGCGAAACTGGATTTGTAAATTTGCCATCAACAAGGACATTATTTGACTATTCGCACTTCCTTAAGAGTGAAATGGGTCACCAGGCAGATGTTCTAGGTTTGTTGAAGGAGGAAGCTGTGAAGAGACACCTGTATGACACAGAGTGGAGGAATTATGTCGGTCTTCTCTTTGATGAGATAAAAATTAAAGAAGATTTAGTGTACGACAAACACACTGGACAGCTCATCGGATACTGCAATCTAGGCGATGTTGCCAATGAAATGATGCAATTCAGCGAAACAAAGAATGAAACTAAAAAAGAACTAGCAAAATACATGTTGGTTGTGATGCTGCGAAGTTTGTCTTGCAACTGGTGTTTTCCGTTGTTTGGTTTTGCAACGACAGGCATAACAGCCGATTTTTTGTACCCCATTCTGTGGAAGACAGTAGCGTTACTACAATTATCCCAAATTAATTTACATGTCTTGTTCTTCACTTGTGACGGTGCATCACCAAATAGACGGTTTTTCAACATGCATCGAGTGGGTATTGAATCTGTGGTATACAAGACGGAAAATCCACACAACAGTGACCAGAACATTTACTTTATATCAGATGTTCCACATCTTCTGAAGACTGTGAGGAACAATTTTAGTAACTCACATGCCCACAAAAAATCAAGAATGCTGTGGAGGAATGATAAAGACATTTCATGGATGCACCTAGTTCGTTTATTTGAGGAACATTGCGAGATGAACTTGTACTCTCCCTGCCCAAAGTTGTCGCGAAAACACATTGATCTGCTTTCCTTCAACTACATGAAGGTCAGTTTAGCTGCACAGGTTCTGAGCGACTCTGTAGCTCTTGCCCTTGAGGAGTTGTACGGTCCAGAGGTCTCAGAAACTGTGCAGTTCATGAAACTATTCAACAAATTTTTTGACTGTCTAAATGTTAGGAGTTTGTTTGAAGGGAGAAATAAACGCAATGACAATTTACTGCCGTACACTAGTGTGGATGATGAACGCTTGAACTTCCTGACTAAAGATTTTCTTGGTTACATCAATAAGTGGGAGGAGAGCATTCAAAGTAGACCAGGAATTTTCAATGATTCCCAGCGGGCCAAGATGATTTTAAGCCACCAGACTCTCGATGGACTTAAAATATCTGTAAATTCCATCACCGAGTGTGTGAAGTTTATGTTAAGCAAGGGTGCTAATTTTGTATTGACCCATAATTTCAATCAGGATCCTCTTGAGCAACATTTCGGTCACTATAGACATAAAGCGGGATCAAATAATAACCCAACTGTCTATGAGGTCAGAAATGTGATGACAACAATGAGAACTGTCGACTCTTTGGCTGTACCAGTAAAGCAGGGAAACATTAAAAGGGGTGCGGTCGACAAAGAAAACATAGACCATTCCAAGTTAAAAAGACGAAAGTAAACAGAAAAGGTTGACTTTAACCCATTTATGCCTAGCGTCCTGAGAAAAAGAACATTGCAAACAGGGTAGACCCAGATGAGACGCCGCATAATGTGGCGTCTCATCTGGGTCTGCGCTGTTTGCTTAAATGAATTTCTTTATGAAATATTCTAAATATAGATATAAATATACTTGACACCCCTAATTTTGGAAATAAATTGATCCAATTTAGAAAGATGGGAGAGTCCACTGGGCATAAATGGGTTAATTATGTCAGGGACCTATACAAATATGTTTGTATAGGTCCCTGATTATGTTTGCATAAAAATAAATCTTTTTTTATGGAAATGTATGTTTACAGATTATTAACATAAGTTTCCATTACAGATTATTAACATAAGTTTCCATAAACCAATCATACAGATTTATTTGTATGCATAGATAATTCATGTAAACCTTTTCTGTAAATTTAACTTTTGTCAGTGCTGGGATGGTATGCACAATACATGAACCTCATACACTCGATGATGGAATTTTTTTTATTTCTGTACATTATAAAATATCTGCCATAAGTCCTAGAACAAAAATGGTATCTTTAAAAAGTAACTTGTATCCTATAAATATTGTTTAGCTAATGCAGTGAACTTTACTTATTGATCAATTTAAATGACAAGGATAAATCATTAAACAAATTTCGGTGTTATATATGTTATGAATTTTTATGCCCCCAAATGGTGGTGTATAGTTTTTTAACTGTCCGCCAGTCAGTCCGTCCGTCTGAAAACTTTAATATTGGTCATAACTTTTGCAACATTGAAGATAGCAATTTGATATTTGGCATGCATGTGTTTCTCATGGAGCTGCACATTTTACTTTTATATTGTCATGTTATTATAAACTGAGTTCCTAAAACCATGCAAATACTGCTTAATCACTGGTTCTGTATGTAGCATCAATGTTACTTGAATATTAACATTTTCTTTAAGAAATTGTTCTCACTGCAGACTCAAAAGAACTTTGAATAATTTAGTTTGCAAAAGGTATTGGATCGCATTGAATGAATAACTAGTATTGGATTTTTTGGGTATAACAAGTATTGGATTTGTTTATATGTTGTACATAATATGAATCTTTTATTTGATTTTATTCAGTTTGTTCAAGTGCGATTACTGAATGTAGACTACGTGCCTATTTATGTAAAAGTAATGTGCGGTATAGTTAAAGCATATGTCTTATCTTATGGATCCATGTTTTTACATGTTGTACACTTGTACTATATTTTAAGAAAGTGATTAGTTACTGAAACATTACATCCAACTAGTATAACATGTGTATTGTTGAATGTTCATGTAACATGTGTATGTTTTTTATGTATAGTTATTTTGTTGTTGTTTTTTTAATTTGAAGGTATTGTACATTAAATAATATTGTATGTATGAAACGAAAAAATAATGTACTATTTGAAAAAAAAAATGCGAAAAAATAACTTACCATATAATTTGTATAATATTTTCTACATGTAAGTTATTTTGTCTTTTTTTTTCTAAAGCTAACAATATTATTTAATTTCCTACGTACAATATTATTTAATTTCCTACGAGCAAATATATCCCTCTAGCTCATCTATATATTTTTTTCGCATAGATAGGCGATGTTGGGATATAGATAAATGAAATTAACTAGTTTGTATAGATGGAGTTATTAATTTTTCTTATCGATTGCTCTCTAAATAAAATGATTGTACTTTATATACTCTAAGGAACCATATCGCTATACATAAACTATAGTTTTGCTTTAGTATAGGTTGTCAACACAAGGATATTACTTATACTTAACTACAATTAAGTGTAGCATAGGTAGAGGTATCATTTATATCATACAGCTTTTACATTGTCAGTATTACTCAATTCTATATTTCTAAAATTTTGTAATTACGAATGAAAAACAATGCAAGTATATACTTTATGCAATTATATATGTCCTAACTTTATATTAATGTATGTAATTCTTGTTTTTAAAAAATCATTTAATAATTATATTTTTCACTTATGAACTTTGGTACAGACAGGGACCTATACAAGTATAGGTCCCTGGTACAGAATAATGTAACGAAGTGTTGTTATTATTAAACTACATTTGACATTATGTGGTCACTATGTATTAACAATATTAACATTCTCACGAAAACATGTTTATTCCTTATATTGTAAATTGAACTTTTTTCGAAGTGATGCATGATTTGTATTTACTTCAAAAGCATGCTGTCATTGTAAATGTAATGTAAATGACGATTAGCTTAATATGCTTAAGTCAGAATAAACATTTATGTTCTATTAACTGCATTTAAATCTTTGTCCATAATTTTGTCAAAACCATTCTACAACACGTTTTATATTCATTTCTTTGAAAATAATTAAAGGAATAAAACACTAAACTCCTTTGTACACACTATTTAGTAGTAACTGTAAATGCCAGATTCAATTGTCTCATCATTATTACACCGTATCATGTGTCCACTGTTTTGGATATCTTACTTGCATGTGCGGATTTGATTTATTAATGTTGTTTTATTTATTGATTGTTCGAGATATATATGATAATAAAACGAATAAAACATGAGTATATATATATATATATATATATATATATATATATATCGAACTACTAAAACACGAAAACCTTTCTTGTTTTTTGTCTTGTTTGTACGCAAAATGCAGAACTAAAAAATGCATCCAATATTTATTACCTCGTAAATTCTGTTGATGTTTTTTCATGACATGACCTCGAAATCCTGATACACTTTTATACTCCGCGCCACAAACAGGACAAATATAGCACAGCTCTTTCGTGCTTGCTTGCGATTTATTGTTTGCCTCATCATCAGTATAATCACCTAATACCAAATCTAAATCTATGTCGTCATCCCATGAAAGGAAATCTTTATGTTTAGAAGACATTTTCAGTAAATTCCATGAATCCGACGTTCACTATGACTTAAGGGAGTCCAAATGAATATTAAAATAACATTCGAAAATTTGCTGCGTCGGAAGTTAAAAGAACAATTATACATTTTGAGTTGTTTGCACTTAACATGTCTTGATAATGTTGCTATTTTAAACAAAACATGGTAACATTTTAATTCTATTAAAAGACCGGTCTTTTGTACATGCATGTACGTGCGATAAACAACGGCAATTTAACCCTGGCGAAACAACCGGCAATTAATATTCATCAAAGAGTCCGATAATTGGGTGCCCGTTCGACATTACTGCGTAATAATAAGACTAATTAATGATTGATTTTGAGATCAACAACACAACAACACAACAATTAAACGAATACGTACTTGTTTATTTAACATAATATAATTTGAATCCGAAAAAACGTAACGCGTTAAATAAGCGAAATCCCTCGCAATCGATATCGTGTAGCCGCATTATCGCTACACAGGACCAATCGATCGAGATTATCAAATCTCGCGCACCGGTTTATTATCGCTGCACCGGGACCAATCGATCGAGATTAAAGTATAGGTCCCTGATCTCGCGCACCGGTTTATTTTGCGTGCTGTAACGGGATATCGCGAGGTTGCTAATCCCTTTGTTTGTATAGGTCCCTGCTTAAATGTGTTATGACGAAGAAGATTTTAGTGAGAATTTATTGTTTTTACAAATAAACATAGTATAATGATAGAAATAATAAGTTGTAAAATAAACACGCTTTGGTTATTGATATTGTTTGCACAAACCTCTCCCTGATTTTCCAAACTTCTCCCTGTTTCAAAACAAAGGAGAAGTCACTTCTCCCTAGGGTAGTCCCTGATCATGGAAACAGACTCGAATGTATTTCAATTAAACCACTGATTATTAACACAATGAAGTTTAACAAAACATCAAAATAGTAAAGTAGTTACGCCCGCTCTGGCAATATTTACACAAATTATCAATGCTTGTGATGATTTAGTTCTGGCTACCATAACTTTAAATGTCGCTTTTTATGATTTTTGACTGGCGCGACTTTATAGTTATGGACCAACCCCATTAGGAAAGTCAACCAGAAATTCCCGAAAAGTTGACAGTTAACAAAGACCGGTCCAAAACAGCTTTTAAATGCAGTATTGGCCCAAATTAACCACTTGATCGGAAAGATTGACATTTTTCACATTTAACCGATATATTCTTTCACAAATACTATCTTAAACATTTAAAATTTATCTATTCTGCTCTAACATATTGAAAAACGGCGATGTGACAGACTTTCTTGAAATGCAAATCTCCCGAGATTTCACAGTCATTTGACGTTATTTCTATTTTTAGTAACATACCATGTGCTCAAATGTTTTCAAATTTAGAATGACATTTCCCGGTATTTTAGATTATTCTGGCTTGTTTTGTAAACAAATTGTAGTGTAAATACAAACTCAAAGTAAATATTATTTAAAACTACCTGATTCACACTGATATAATCCACCAGACGTAAGTTGTTAATCACAAATAATAGATTTTAGAAAATGAAAGTAATGTTTACAATTTCAGCATAAAATGTCAAGGTCAATCCGAAAGTATCCAAATGAAAACTCGTCATGTGACAAAGCGACAATGGCGTCTAAATTGTGAATTTCAGACTGATGAGTTATTTTCATCTATTGTAATATTGCATTTAAAACATTTGAACCTTAATTTATTCCTCAATGCAGTAATTTATATTCATTCACCAATATATGTAGAAATGTATCCAAGAAAATGAGCATTCTTTGATTTATAGCATGACATAAATATGTTACGACTCTGGTTGACGTTCGATACGGGGTTGGCTTCAGCGTACAGGTATGTCAATACTATATAAACTGTACGCTGAAGTTTCTTTAGCTAGTGATGATTGGATGAAAACTGTTGAACATGTTGCATTTTTAAGGCCTCAAACAATTGGTCTAGCGACACATCAACCAATATAAGCTTACCTAAATACTCCAATATCTTCAATATGGGACACAATAAACAGTAAGACAAGCAAATTTGTTGAAGTAATATTAGCGGCGAAATATATTTTGTTTATGGATGGGTGTTAATCGGTATTATCCACACAACAAATTAAGTGTAAGGTAATTTGTTTTATGCATTGCAATTCTCCTCATTGATATCAATACTCCCATGAAGTTTCATTTTGAAGTCATGTAGCGTATCTGAGATATAGCCCTGAAAAGTTACATCGTAGAAAAAAAAAAAAGAATAGTAACTCTTATTCAAGAAAGTGAAGTGTTGTTGTTCTTGTGCAGGGCACTTTTCCTCATTGACATCTATACAGCCATAAAGTTTCATGTTGATATCTTATATAGTTTCTGAGATATAGCCCTTACAAATTTTGTGACAGGCTGAACGACAGACAGACAACGCCAATTCTATATCCCGCCGCCTTAGCAAATGATAACAAGGTGTCAGAGGCGGAAAACTGGCTAATCCTTTAATTAACAGGGCTCAACAAAAACATAAGAACTATCTATCCTAACGATAAGAACTATCTATCCTAACGATAAGAACTATCTGTCCTAACGATAAGAACTATCTGTCCTAACGATAAGAAATATCTATCCAAACGATAAGAACTATCTATCCTAACGATAAGAACTATCTATCTTTACGATAAGAACTATCTATCCTAACGATAAGAACTATCTATCCTAACGATAAGAACTATCTATCCTAACGATAAAAACTATCTATCCTAGCGATAAGAACTATCTATCCTAACGATAAGAACTATCTATCCTAACGATAAGAACTATCTATCCTAACGATAAGAACTCTCTATCCTAACGATAAGAACTCTCTATCCTAACGATAAGAACTATCTATCCTAACGATAAGAACTATCTGTAAACTACCTTGGTAGTAAGCTGAAAGGAGGAGAAATCAAACCCCTCTAGACTATATGTATGATTACTAGAACACGCATGTTTTCCTTTACTTCCAATTGGCCTAGACTTTGTTCTGCTGATTTTAAAGCAATAATTGGCTTGAAATTCAAATGGCCAAAAATGTGTTTTTTCCCTAATCCAGTTTTAATATTCCCAATTGATTGCGTGACGGTCAAATGTTTAAAGATAGGTTTGTACAGTGTAAATATAAAGACTTTAGCAGTTGTAATAATCATTTCACTGATTTGTTTAAGATCAGGATTTTTTCATCAACACTTACGCAAATGTTGTCAAAAATAAAACTATACTTTTTCCCTATTTGCAGCAAACTGATGCTAAAATTCCCAATTTCATGGGTAAAGGGCATACTACAACAAGGGCTGTTTGTAAAACATGCATGCCCCCCATATGGGCTGTCCGTTGTAGTGGCAGCCATTCTGTGAATACGATTTTTGTCACTGTGACCTTGACCTAGTGACCTGAAAATCAATAGGGGTCATCTGCGGGTCACGATCAATGTACCTATGAAGTGTCATGACCCTAGGCAAAAGCGTTCTTGAGTTATCATCCGAAAATCATTTTACTATTTCGGGTCACCGTGACCTTGACCTTGTGACCTCAAAATCAATAGGGGTAATCTGCAAGTCATGATCAATCTACCTATGAAGTTTCATGACCCTAGGCAAAAGCGTTCTTGAGTTATCATCCGAAAATCATTTTACTATTTCCGGTCACCGTGACCTTGACCTTTGACCTTGTGACCTCAAAATCAATAGGGGTCATCCGCGAGTCATGATCAATCTACCCATAAAGTTTCATGATCCTAGGCGTATGTGTTCTTGAGTTATCATCCGGAAACCATTTTACTATTTCAGGTCACCGTGACCTTGACCTTTGACCTAGTGACCTCAAAATCAATAGGGGTCATCTGCAAGTCATGATCAATCTACCCATGAAGTTTCATGATCCTAGGCGTATGCGTTCTTGAGTTATCATTCAAAAACCATTTTACTATTTCTGGTCACCGTGACCTTGACCTTTGACCTAGTGACCTCAAAATCAATAGGGGTCATCTGCGAGTCATGATCAATGTACCTATGAAGTTTCATGATCCTAGGCCCAAGCGTTCTTGAGTTATCATCTGACAACCACCTGGTGGACGGACCGTCCGACAGACCGACCGACAGACCGACCGAAAGACCGACATGAGCAAAGCAATATACCCCCTCTTCTTCGAAGGGGGGCATAAAAATAAGGAGAACAAGCAAATTCGTTGAATTGATATCCCCCGCCAATATGCTTCTGGACACAAAAGTGTTTTATTTGACACTAAAAAAAGCATTTTTTCAAGATACAAAGGGCCGTTATTTACGGATGGTGTACAATGCCATTTGGCGTGCATCATTCTGTTATCTATATATATACTCATACCCAGTTTGAATGAAATCCGAAAAAGCACTTCCAAGATGTGGCTCCGGATGGACAGACCGAAGATCGGACGGAGAGACGGACGGATGGACGGACAACGCCAAAACAATATCCCTCCGCCCATGGCGTGGGATAAAAAGCCATGCTCAGTTACCTTTTGTATATCCATGGCAGCGAGGGCCCTCTGTTCAGCCAGCGTGAGTTCCTTGCTGTTGTCTTGTACTACATTCTCACTACCGTGCAACAAGGCCGCCACAGCCATCTCCAGCGGGGTCCTCGGCTACAGAAACAAGGGATTGGTTGTGACAGTAATACAATGCAGGAGTCCCAAAGCTCTACTAGGGACCTTTCGGTTTTAATTGATATTGCCCTTCATCTGGACATGTGTAAGGTGTAATAATCAAATTTATTTATTTTGCTTAAATCCATATAACAATTTTCATGTATACCAACTTTCAAACATCAAATGTCTTTGAAGTGGCATAATATTTTGAAATAGCAATCACCTTAAGATTGACTAACGGTTGCTTAAGTTTAATGAAAACCTCCAACAGTGGAAGACTGGCAAAATCACATAGGTTTCACATATATATATTTATATATATATATATATATATATATATATATATATAACTCTCATGGGTTAACAACAATTGTTTGTATTTTCCCTTCAATAAAGATTTATATAGTTGCATTTTTTTTGCAATTGGTGATTTAACGCTTTGCCTCCCAACTCCAAATTGATATTTTTTAGCTGAGAAAAAGCAATAAATTATATTTTGTCATAAGCAATACTGATTTTACGCAATGAAATCACTATACCTGGAATCTCTGCACCAGCTGGTCTGTAGTGACCACAGAGAAATCCTGTTTGTGTAGCGGGAATTGGAGCTGCTCTGCCTGCAAACATCAATGATCCAATGAGACTGAACAGGGCTTAATGCATGTAAGTAAAGTGACGTACTAGATTAGCCTGTGCAGTCCACACAGGCTAATCAGGGATGAGACTTTCTGCTATAATGACATTTTTGTTTAAAGTAAATCTCTTCTGAGCAAAACTGCAGTTTACGCGGAAAATGTCGTCCTACATTAGCCTGTTCTTAAGCCACAGGCTTACCTAAGAAGACACTTTATGCAAATGCATTAAGCCTAATTTTCCAAGAACGCAGCTCAAATGGTTAGCCTGCTGATGGGTCCGATGGTTCAAACAAATTGATCATCCATTATAATAACCATATTTACTTTTCAAATGCAAATAGATGAAATAATCCAGGGATGTATTCATTTATCAATGCACTAATTCAGCGCAAAGTTTAACTCGTTCTGAAGAAACAAGCCTTCATATCAATGGTCATGTCAGTAACAGCCTTTCTGTTCTGATTGCATTTGAAGTTTACCTTCCTGTTTTCCTTGACAGTTGGTTCCCACTTGGACAAGTCATGTGTAGTGGCCTCGTATGCCGTTGTACGACTGATCTGTAAATACAGTCAGCATAATATGCTCATGGCTTTGTTGAAAGTTATACTTCAAAAAGTATATGTGTCTTGTTCTGAGAAAACTGGGATTAATTAATGTGCGTAAAGTGTTGTATCAGATTAGCCTGTGCAGTCCGCACAGGCTAATCAGGGACGACACTTTCCGCCTAAACTTGAATTTTGGTAAGGAGGGACTTTCTTGAAACTAAAAATACCATAAAAGCGGAAAGTGTCGTCCCTGATTAGCCTGTGCGGACTGCACAGGCTAATCTGGGACAACACTTTACGCACATGAATTAAGCCCAGTTTTTTCAGAACACGACACATATATACATTCAATGTTGACATGTGAAAAAATATAATATAAAATACCTTAACACTATGCCAAATTACTGAAACCTAAAGTAGCAATCAATGAACACTATGTTTCACAATTACAACAAATGTCAGTAACAAAACATGAAAACTATGTTTTACAATTACAACAACCTCAAGTAACAATCAATAAACACTATGCTTTACAACTACAACAAACCACAGTAAAAAAAAATGAACACCATATTTTACAATTACAACACCCTTAAGTAAAAATCAAAGAACACCTTTGTATTATGACAACAACAAAATAATCAATCAACAAGGCTATTATCAAGCAATATGGTGCCCTACCGGCTCCACCATTGTCAGAAATTCCACCATTTTCAGAATATTTTTTTGTTGCCATAACAACCACAATTTTTGATGTAGGAACAAAATGACGTGCATAATGTCCATATTGCCATCTATCCATGTTCCAAGTTTCATGAAAAAATATTCAGAACTTTTAAAGTTATCGCAGGAGCCAGATAACCACCATTTTCAGCAGTATTTCAAGTCTATTTGTTGCCATAGCAACCAAAATTTTTGACGTAGGAACAAAATAAAATGACATGCATAATGGCCATATTGCCATCTATCCATGTTCCAAGTTTCATGAAAAAATATTAAGAACTTTAAAAGTTATTGCAGAATCCAGAAAAGTGTGACGGACGGACGGACTGACGGAAGGACGGACTGACAGACGGAGCGCAAACCTTAAGTCCCCTCCGGTGATACCGGTAGGGGACAATAAAAACCATGCTTCAGGAGTACAGCAAAGCTTAAGTTTAAATAAATGGCAAAAACTGAGAGTTATTAAGTATATAAAGGATGTAGCACCAGTACTTGATCCCTGCACTAGTAAATTTTGAACCATGGTTAATATATTTATAGACATCTTGTAACATTATTCTGATCCAAATAAAAAATATAAGAGATTTTAGACTAGAGAATTCCTGCTAGCAAAATCCAACAGCTGATTTTGATGCATGACAATCACAGTGGCCTTAGCCCAACAGATACACCTAACATGTACAGTTGTTTCCAGACATACCTTTGCCTTCTCATGTTTTGGCAGTGGTGTTGACACCGTCTGCTTGTGTTTCTGGATGACAGAGAGCTGTTGTTTTAGGGTGCCATGTTCGGTTGTCTCTTTCAATGATCCCACCAGCTCATGTAGCTTCACTTTTGTAACAGCATCTTAAACACAGTAAATGAAAATAGTCACAGGTTTTATATTAGTTTCTAGATTGAAATGTACATGTTGACTTCCTTGGTTTTAAGGAACAGGAAAGGTTATAAAAACTGAGTTACAACAGCCATCCGTTGCAAATGAAATTATTTAACAAATGACTGCTTAATATGCAATAAACTACTCACTTAAGTCATCAAATATGGCAAAGTATTTTAACATGACAGGCTAGCTAAAAAAATTAAAAATTATCAACACAAGATTTTTGTTTTTATGAATATGTTAATTTTAGACCATCAAAGCAAGATTTGTATTATGTAACAGTGTTAAATTCAAAATCATGAACAAACAGGTTACATACCAGCAACAGACGAGAACTGAAACTCAGAAATCTTGCCACTGTTGATCACAGTTCGTTGTGACAGACTATTTCTGAAAGAAAAAATACTGATATTGTCAAGTCAATCGATGGGCAAAAAAGAACTTTTGCCAAGTGGAACAAAAATACAAATGTACGGGATGTTAACATGTACAAAACAGAAAATATTTTGATGAAGGCTAAATGCTGTCAAAGTTAAAAAGATCTCTGCTGGTAGAGGAAAACTAAACAATTGTAAAGTCCAAGTGGATCTTCACTATATTTCTGATAATATATATATATCAGATTTATATATGCAGCACACACAGGCATATCAGGAATGACCCTCCCTTTCCACCTGAACTGGATGTTCCCTAAGAAGAGACCATCTTTAAACAAACAAGAGCTGTGTTTGTGAAACACAATGCCCCCTACTGCGCCGCTTGGACCTTTGACCATATATTTGACCTTTGACTTTGAAGGATGACCTTGACCTTTTGCCACTCAAAATGTGCAGCTCCATGAGATACACATGCATGCCAAATATCAAGTTGCTATCTTCAATATTGCAAAACTTGACCTTTGACCTTTTGCTTTGACTTGATGGATGACCTTGACCTTTCACTACTCAAAATGTGCAGCTCCATGAGATACACATGCATGCCAAATATCAAGTTGCTATCTTCAATATTGCAAAACTTGACCTTTGACCTTTCGCTTTAAATTTGATGGATGACCTTGACCTTTCACCACTCAAAATGTGCAGCTCCATGAAATACACATGCATGCCAAATATCAAGTTGCTATCTTCATTATTGAAGTTTTGGGACAGACAGACACACACATACAATTACAGACAGACAGACAGGCTAAAAAACAATATACCCCCGATCATTCGATCTGTACATAAAAATACCATTTAAGCGGAAAGACTCGTCCCTGATTAGTATGTGTGGACTACACACGCTACTCTGGAATATTTGTGAACATGCATTAAGCCCCATTTTTCCCTAGAGTGCTGATCATTTATAATTTATGTACTCACTTTTTTTTGCCATCAAGGGCTGAGATTGCATCAAGTAATTGGTTGTGTTTCCTGTCATCAGCTAGATCCTAAAAGCAAAATGTGTCATTAATTTTTAATGGATTAATAAATGCATTAATAATAGACTTGTTTACAAATAAAGGTACGATTTAATTTCAATTAATGACGGACCAGGTTTGTAGAAGATGCATGATATTGAAAATACACATACAAACAAAAATACACAGTGATTTAAGTCATAAAGTTAATGTTCACATATAAATAAAATATTATGCTTGCTATACCTCAAACATTACATTTAAAAGTGGTAACTTAATTTTTCCAATTCACTGAGTGGCATACCATATGGTTGGGCAAGACATTCCATGAACTTGTCTTTTAAAACTAGGCTCTTTGACAAGGTATATATGCTTTTTAAACTCGAATATCAGCCTGATGATACACAGACATATTGCAACCTAACCTCTTCGTCACTTTCTGCAGCAAGAGATTCCCACTGGTCACTCTCCAGAGCCATCTTTCGATACCTGAACATGGGAACAAGCATTTCCGGTATAACCATAGAGTTGGTAATACACATATCTTAATAAAGCACAAATTAAAACGTTAATTAAAGCTATTTGTGATTGATAATTACTAAATTATAATTTATCAACTGTGATTAATCAACCTAATAAATTTTTGCAAGTCTAAAAATTCTTATTTAGGGTTATAATTTTATTCTTTTTATTTGCAATTGAAAATTTGCAAAAAGATTTTCATGTGTCAGGGCCCTCAATCTATTAAATCTGCCGCAGAAATTCAGCGGCAGTCCCCCACCTGAAAAGTAAACTTTTTTCCCCTTTTGGGGGAAAAAATTCCCCCTAAAAAATAAAAATAATTTTTAATAGAAAGATGTGTCTCATGTTTATCTCAATTCTATTTCAATTTAATCTTTGCAAACATACTAAATTATGAAAAATGCAATGAATATAGTGCAAACATGTACAAATGTAATAATGAGAGAGTAAGTAAAAAAATCCCCCAAAAAGGGAAACGCCGCGAAAATCCCCCCTCCTAAGGGCTGCGGACCCCTTCCCCCAAAGTAGTGTGAGGGCCCTGTGTGTTATGTTGAGGGGAGCAGGATGGGATAACCAACAGGAATCAGGTAAGCAGCACCATCATGCGATTTAGATCTACATATTTTCCAAGCATTGTGCACACGAATATTAATACAATAGCTTAATTAACGCATATATATCAAATTGTTAGATTAGAAGGAACGAACAAAATTTACCATCCGAAAATAAAGCATCCGAATTTTACTCACTCCAATAATATGCTGCTTTGATGTTTAGAATTACGTATTAAGTGTATTATAACATATCATTGTGGTTTCATAAGGAAAGGCTTATAAATTTCACATACACATAACCAAACAATGTATTCATAAGGTACAAAATAACTACCGCAATTTTCACGTGTTTATATCGGAAGTTGGCGAATGTTGGTTCTTGGTCTACGAAAGACTTCCGTTTTACAAAACTTACCTCCCTTGTGTTACTAATGACAACGTATCAAGCGGCACCTGTCATTTGTTAAAAGGTTTGTTATTGTTGTTTAATTGTATAGAAATAGAATAATCACACAATTCAGAGTAGGTATATTTTATTTGTACAAAACTGCAAATGCATTAATGAATGAAGCCTATGTTTTTGCTAACCCTAATCATGGCCTTGACAGTTGACGCGATTGTTTATCAATGAAAACGAAAGGATGAAATTAATCTGGCTGGATCATTTATCTGTTTTATTACAATATTCATGTTATCATGGGGTTTATTGCCCGGTAAATATCACCACGGCTGTATTAATTAATGGTTTAAGTCTGTTTTATTCATCTGTAAAATAATATGTGTGTTTGATGTTTGTTTAATTATTAAAAGGCTAGTGCTAGTAAACAATTATTCACACTTTTTTATATTAATCTCCTTTTAAAAAATAATGTCATAATGATTTTTTGTTTAAAAAACATTAATTTTAGACTCTGTTTCAAACTATGACTAATATTGAAAATGCTCACTGGTAAACACTACCTTGTAGTTCATTTGTTTAAGGATTTATGTGAAAACTAAGACATCAATTTATAACCTTCAAATCAAATCAAAATTTATGTATTGTCGGTATGAGAATAACATGTATATAACATAACCTATGTATAGCTTTTGACCCACCTAATTATTTCAAATTCTTGTAGTCATATTTGTAATACTGCTCATTTCAGGAAATGGGTCCACTGCCAAAGGGTACCCGTACGGCCCACATTAAGGCTAGTCATGGCCCAGACACCAATATGTTGAAGTTTTATGTCACACAGAACTCTACAACATATGGGAAGCACTACGAGAACTATAAGCCACATTCAGGCCGCCATACAGGAACAGGATATTTGTCAAATTTCCGCCCTGCTGTCTATTATAACCAAAGACTTGACAGCCAAGATAACCCCACATTAGCGTATGTTTATTTTGTATTATAATAGTTGTTCTAGTAATGTATTCATTATTTTGTTGAGATGTATATCATCTGTAAGGATGATCATGTGGTAAGAAGAGAAATTAAAATAAATGTCGCTATATTTGTAACAATCAATTTAGTCCATGGCTATGTATAATCCCGACTATTGACTTCCCAAAATATCTATATATACATTTATAGTTTTTAAATTAACATTTCAAACTGCACACATCTAGTTAAAGAGTTGTTGTTTATTTTTCATTATACTTTCAAACCATTATTATTTGCCAAGCATGAATTTTCGTATATTTCGTCAGTAGACCAATTTACGAATTTAAGTTTGTAACAAATAATTATTTCCAATGCTCAAAAAAAGATGAATGAGTTACCGTAGAAATGGGAGGCATTTATATCCCACATAATACATGCATGCATCCTGCGTCTGTCTTTTGACACTTGACATTTTATGTTAAACGCTATTGCAGTAAAGCAGTATCAATAGCAATGACTTCGTTTATGTAGAATAGTAATGATTATCGCTAAGTTTTAATGATTTTTTACCAATTGTGTGTATTGTATTTGTTCAGGGATAATGAGAAGACAATACACCGCATATCAAAGACAATAAATGCAATTGAAAGATGACAATGTTTGATCAACTTCAAACCTTGAGAAGGGTCATTTACTCCCATTAATTCACTAATCATAACAATGTACTAGTTAATTGGCATGTTATAAGAAGGGCCAGCTACTATCACCTCATAACCATGGACTAGTTAAATGGCATGTAAATAAAAATGGTCCACTTCCTGCAAGTGACTCACAAGTGACCCCTCCTTCTACCCTGATTTATTGCAAACAAGTATTACAACAAAATCATCTAAATGACCGACAAATTTTATTGTTTTCAAAATCAGAAATTAGCCCATTTTTGTGCTGAAGAAATAGTAAGTTGTTGAAAAACTACAAAAAATGTATCTGACAAAATAAATGGTTTCACATTATGTCATCATCAAAACTAGTAGTTTGGAGAAGCAATCCCTATTTCTGAAAGGTGTTATTACTTAACAGCAAAAATCTGCAACAAGCACAATTATTGAAACTGCTGCCATTACTAGATATCACCATGCATAGCAGATTTTAATGAGCATGGGTATCAACCATGCAATTTCTAATATTCAATAATAAAATAAGTTAAAGCCCAGTTAAAAGAATCACAAGTTAAAATCTTATGGACTTACTCTTGTTTTTTACACTACTTTAATCATGTGTTGTTTCCAATAATGTTGCTAAAATGTATCAGGCAATTCCTTTATTTCAGTCGAATTTGTGCCCAGAACTACCGCAGCCTAACAAGTATTGACTTTCAACCATCCAGAGAAAACCAGGGGCATGAACCTCTGCCTTTTAGCTGCCATCAGGTTGGCTCAGGATTTGTTCGACAGAAGCCCATAACCACACCACTGGAACGAGAGGTACTCAAACAAAATTGTACAGTGGCACGGTTATGCAAGATATTACACTACGATGATATTTTTTATTCTTTAAAATTTTTTATATTTCTTAGGTTCAGATTAATTGTATCTCAATTTATGTTTAAATTTTAAGTTTTTAGGGAATTAGCTTACTGACATTTGGCACTTAAATTAAAATAAAATTACAATACTATACTATAAATTGTATGCCATTTTAATCACACAATCCGTTAGAGGGTTAGCAGCAAATTATTGTATCTTATAAAGCAATTTCAAGCACATACAAAAGTTTTGCACTCAGCGGGAATGTATTCTAGGTGAAGGGTGTCTTCATTGACACGCGGGCTGCCTCGGCGCCTGCGAGCATTCTCCCAAAGGCCAAACCTCTGCTGCATTCCCTGAGGGCTAAAGACCCTGTGGAACTGGAGAACTCAGGATATGTAAGTATTACTACCAGTTTAATTGACCATTGTTTGGAAAAACCAGGCTTAATGCATGTGCCTAAAGTGTCAGACCATGTAAGCCTGTGAACTCTGCACCATGCAGCTAATCAGGAACAACATTTTCCGCTTTCATTAAAAGTTTCTTTTAAAGAAAGTATTTTCTAACAAAAATACAGTCCAGGCAAAAATTGTCGTGTCAGATAAGCCTGTGCAGTTTGCACAGGGTAATGTAAGACGACACTTTATGCACATGTATTAAGATCTTTTTTCCAGAGAAAAGCTCAATCAGGATTGGGACAGAGTGCATCATCTGCTGTAAACAGTTAAAATAAAAATAAAATAATCCGTGCTCTGTAAATTAGCGTTGATTAATTAGATATACTATATTGCGTGTAACATTATTGCGCACATGGGTGTTCAACAATGGGTGGAAACATAGATGCGAACAATGCCAAAGGTGTCTCATATGTCTGACAAAAATGTGACAAGCTGAGTAGTGACAAATTAACTTTTGTTAATCAAATAAAAAAGGGAACATTGGTAAAAACAATTCAGACCATCTTATAGTAAGTAAATTTACTTAACCCTTTCCCACTCAGAAGCAAATTGAAAATGGCTATGTGCAAACAGCATGAAACCAGAACAGCCTGCGAGTAACTCGCAGTCTGTTCAGGTTTGATGCTGTTTTCTACCTTAGGGCTGGAAATAAAGCCTTTCAAACTTGAATATATTAAGAAAGGACTTAAATTTAATTGATTATAAGAGACTTCAAATGCACCAAAGTGCATTTCTGAATGGTAAAGGGCTATTACAGGTGAATGGTGATATAATTAGTCCTCTTTGGTGCCTCTGGTTCCTGCAATTACTTAAAAAGCACCTTGGCTTGGTTGATGTAACTGAGTAACTGGATAGAGGGCCATATGGGCAATATGTACATTCATTTTCTTTTCCCAGGCAAAAAATAATTGCTGTTGGTATATTTGCAGAAATAAGTAAAAACTGTGATAATTCCAAAAGTACTATAGAATGGTTAATACCACTCAGTTTATTGATAGAGGGCCGTATGGGAATATGCAGGTTATTTCAATGTTTTTGCACAAAACAAATGGTGGTTGCTATTGTTACAGAGATGAGTGAAAGCTCAAATCTGGATCCTGCCATAACTATAAGCACTTAGGCCAGGTTGATGAAAACTATGGAGAATGTGAGACAACATTAATTGCTTCTGTGACAAAACTCTGGTTTTCTTTTTGAATCACTGCCCAGTGCGTGCTCTTTTTTATGTGGGAAGAGGCATCACTCCCTCAATCAAGGTTGAACCTGTATTTTACACGTTTCGATACTTTACATATTGCTTTGTGTTGTAGGGTCCGAAGTACATGTTGTCAGAAACCAAGCAGAGATTTCTAGGAGCTCAGCCTGACAGAAGTAAGTGCATGAACAAGTTGCTTACGACTGCGTCTGTACACAGGGCTCACATTGACTTTAGAAATTATTCAGCAATCTTTACAACATGTTGATATTTTATAGGGTTTTATGAAAAAATCTAATCAATTAACGGTAAGAATATTTTGAGATAAAATTTTGTTATTGCAGCTATTACTGGTCCGCTCAAAAAGCAGAATGAGCTCTGATGCTACATGTAAATGTGCAGTGCTATTAACTTTGTCTGTTCAATAATGTGAAGGTTACATATGTTTTTCTCATATATGTATTACAAGGCATATGCAGTCACAACCTTTGACATTTATGAGTACATCCAGTTACTTTAGTTGTATAATGATTTCTGTTTGAAAAAAGTTAAGTTTTGTTGTACTGTTGTGATCTATGTGTTTGACATTGTGAGTGTAAGTCAACAGCATTAATTTTGTTTTCATATGATCCCAGTTGTAAAGATAGAAACATGTGATGGTGATATAATTTGAATTAATCCTCGATATTATCAAGTATTATCACTTATAAAAACACTGGAGAAATAAGTAGTACATATTGTTACCATAAATCTGTAACATGTGTGTTCTCCCATCGTCCCAATAATCTTGGAGTGGGCTTCATGAATTCTTCCTTAAACTTATTTATAAAGATCTCGACGTTATATTATTGCATTTAATTGTTTTTAATTTGCTGAACTGAGATGCATATTGTTTTGGCAATTTGTATCTCTTGTTTATTATGTGTATCATTGTATGAGAACTTGTACCATTGCTTTTTCCAACACAGATGGAGTTAGTTATTACCATGGTAAACTTGAATAATTAATTAGCTGATTATTAGTTTTATATGTGTAGATCCTTTTTATCTTAGGTCTTCAAACTTCAGAGTATGTATGTTATTTTGCCCCCGGTAGGGTGGCATATAGCAGTTGAACTGTCCATCAGTCCGTCTGTCAGTCTGTGCTTCCATCCGAAAACTTTAACATTGGTCATAACTTTTGCAATATTGAAGATAGCAACTTGATATTTGGCATGCATATGTATCTCATGGAGCTGCACATTTTGAGTGGTAAAAGGATCAAGGTCATCCTTCAAAGTCAAAGGTCAAATATATGGCTTCAAAGCTTCGCAATAGGGGGCATTGTGTTTCGGACAAACACATCTCTTGTAGTTCTTATATTATAAAATGCTCCAAAATAGCATAGATCATCCTTATTTATTTCATGTATTTTAGATAGTATTTTTGTCAACAGATTTTCCTTTCTTTCGCCTAAATGCTATGGGATTTTTTAGAAATCAGAAACTTTTTGTTTTAGCATGATTAATAATAATTATTTAATACTGAATAAGCTATTAAATGCTGTACATTACATTCATATGTTATAATATATTCAACATAAAAATGTCATTTATTCTGTATATGTAATTTAATAATAGGCTACCAGTTATCAAAATTTTAGCATGTGTAACTGCCATCCTCCTTTTCCTCTTGTTTTATATGTAGTTACCAGATTTCACAATCTTATTTCATTCCTGATTGCTTGACACAGCATCCCAAAGTTTGTCAGTCTTCTTCCAATATTGTCTTCTTGTTCTGTCTTGAAATCACATCAATAGTTTTGTATTAAAAACCCCGTTAAAGTTCTTTCTCACTTTTGTCGAAAGTTAGTAATATAATTTTGATTTATATATTTTTTGTATAAAAATATATAATCTCTTCGTCTATCGTACTTCATTTGTAAGTTTGTTCTGACCACATGTTTAAGCTGATATTAAATACTTTGTGTTAGTTGAAGTTTCAGAAGTCCTGTCATGTTTTCATTGATACTTGTTTTGAATCTCAAATCAGACAGTATGCATACCAGCTATTAATTAACAACATGAATTAACCCTTTCCCACTCAGAGGCAAAGACTGAAAATGGCTATGTGCAAACAGCATAAAACCAGAACAGCCTGTGAGTAACTCACTGTCTGTTCAGGGTTTTTTAGCTCGGCTGTTTTTCGGAGAAAACCCGAAGTTTTGTCATAGCCAGCGTGTCGCCATCGTGTTATTGCAAAACCTTAACATTTTGTTAAGGTTTTGAACATTGGCTCTAAAATCAAAGTGCTTCACCTACAACTTTGAAACTTCATATGTAGCTTCACCTTGATGAGTTCTGCATGCCACACCCAGTTTTGGGTCACTAGGTCAAAGGTCAAGGTCACTGTGATCTCTTAAAAAAAAAAAAATTCTGACAAGCTTTAATTTATTAAAAACTGCACCCGCAATGGAGCGTCACATGGCACCCGTTATGCAGTGCTCTTGTTCTGTTTGCTGCTCATCGGTATCTAAGGGTTGGAAATGAAGCCTTTAAAACTTTAGTCTAGTAAGAAAGGTCTTGAATTTAATTTTACTTTTTGAGGGACTACACATGCGTCAAAATAGGTATCTAAGTGGTAAAGGGTTAAAGATCTAAAGATTCCTAATGAAGGTGCTTATTGATACCAGTCAGTGAGTGTGGAGCGTAGACATGGCTTATCATGAGGGATGCAAGGTTGTGAGACTGATAAGTAAGTGAGGAATATGATCAAACACAGAGAAAATGTTTTAGGCGAAGATTGCTTTTTTATGAGATTTATTATGATTGTTGAGAACATAGAATGTAAGGCAACGAAATAATAAACAAAGCTCATTAGAGAAGCAAGTAGAATTATTTGATGTCATAAATTCAGTTGGTCAGATTTTCCCTGACACTCAAAATCGCATTTAGCAAAAAATAACACTTTAAAAAACAACAATTACATAAAATCACATGTAAAACATAATATTCTATAGAAATTAATTAGTTTAGGTAAATCTTGTATGGTCAATTTCTAATTTGATAAGTAGCAAATGATTTTCAAAGCAGTGAAAAAATCGCTCCATGGACACAATTTACAATTAAAAAGAATACAAAGCTAAATATATTTATGTATTAAAGATTGAGGAAATTTATATTGACCCAGATATACTTTATGTAGTTTTGAAAGATGACAACTGGTTGCCTAAATGTCACAAATAAATTGGCTTAGCTTTTGCAGTACCTGATCATCTCTGTTTGTCATATTTTGTTATTTCCCTTTTATCATCTTAGTATATATCTAGTAATAGCCATTCCACGTTTATACAATGTTTGCTTTATCTTGTAGCATTTTGATACCACTATTAGTCATGTAAATAGCCAATATCATTTAAGAACTCTAGTTTCTCATAATTGCTAGAAGTACACTTTTCGTCTTCAAAACATTACATACATGAAAAACATCGACATTAGCGTTCTGTTTGATGCTTACTTAAGAGTAATACTACACTGATTTATCAAATGCTTGCTTCTTATAATACACATTAAACGTATTGATAGGAATTACACATCATTATTACCATCATATAACATTAAGTAAACTGCTCAATGGCATTTAGCATGTTAATTTGATAAGCATACCGGTAGTTTGTGTTTATCGTTGAAAGTGTAATTATATTCATTTACAGTGGACACATCTTGTAAGACCGTTGGCCCTAAAGAGTTTTCTGGGTTCACACACGCATACAATGATGAACCAATCACATTCATTCCTGGAAACCCGCACAAGAACGAACGTCCAGTGAGTATAACTAAGCATACTCTACTGTTAAATAGGATTAAAGTTGTAAAAACTTGCCATCCATAAATAATTGAATTTAAAAAAGTGTTCATGAATTACAAGTTTTCCTGATAGTCTGTTAATCCCAGTTGTTAAGCGTGCAACGATTTGATAATCTATTCGGTTCAATTGATAGAAAAAACAACAACAGACATTTCATTACACTAAACGATGTAGAAACTAGTTCTTTGTCTGAAGGCTAAATCTTATGAATGTTATAAATAAATTAAATAATACACTTGGTTTATTTTGGTTTGTTCTTATGCATTTTATTGTTAATTCGTGTGTGTTTTTTTAAGTCTTTATACATAGAGTCTTTATGCAAAAAGCTACTGAGCCTACGATTTGAGTTTTTGATCTACACGTGTATATTTTGGTAATTGTATTCTGTTCCTACTGAATGTGTATACAAATTTTTTAAGCCATAAGATCATTCAATTTTGTATCTCCTTACAGGGATGGTACACCAATCGACCCACTGGTACAAGTATCTTTAAGACGAGTTTCCAGCCCTCACAGTATCCACAGGTAAAGTGAAAAGTGCGGGGGTAAATTATTTTAATTGCATATGACTGTGAAGATTCCGGATTTCAGAGAAATTTGGATATCGAAAGACATTATATAATTATGATAACAGTTGGAAGTGTAAACAAATGATGCTATAATCAAAGAATATAAAACTACAGGTCTTACCCTGATCTTAGCGTCAATAAAACTAAAAATGTTATATTCGTGAATTTTGAACAATTGGTATATACATGTATTACCAAAACAGTGTGGACTGTGAACAAAATCTCACATTAACTTATTTCAATTAACTATCAACATGTATTTCAAATTTATTCCATGAAAGATGTGCTTTTTTTTCCCAGGGTAATGAACCCTTCCACACGGTATCACATGGTTCTGATAGGGGTTCTGGATTTGTGAGGGAGAAGTCTAAGCCTCTGTACGTCAACCGAATCATGGGCGACGCCTACGACAAACTGGGAGATATCCCTGAACTGAGGTTGAAAAGGACACACAAACAAGATCCTACAGAATATTACAATATGCAGAATCCTAATAATTATTCCTCGTAAGTACATTTTATTCCTGACTTCTATTAATTATTATTATATACATTTACTATTATGACCAGTCCTTAAGCAGAATTAGCTATTATAGACACATTTTTGCATCAGCGTTTTGGGTGGCATTTTATATAGTACTATGGAAGCATTTGTTTATGTTATTGAAAAAAAAATCTTCCCATAAGAAATTGTTCCTTTCGCAAGAACAGTTTAAGAAATTGTTGCCTGAAAGAAAAATGTTTCTTGAAGGAAAATGTTCTTTGAAAGAAAATTGTTCCTAAATTGTTTATTGAGCAACAACCATGTAAGACATTGTTCTTCAATTAAATAGGTCCATTAAATACTCTGTTGCTTGAACAAGAATAAAGTAAGAAATTCTTACATGAAAAAATTGATTGCATAAGAAATATAAACCCATGTAAGAATTAGTTTCATCCCATAATTTATTCACTGAGCAGGAACCTTGGTGGGAGAAAGAAATCGTTCCATGTAAAAGTTATTTTATGAAAGATATTATTCCTTGAGCAAGAATTGATGACGTTCGACCCTATTGTTTTAGGATCACCATGGATACGTACAAGGGAGAGCAGCGGCCCTACCAGACGGAGTGTGACAGACTGGGTCGCACTGCTACTGGTACCCAGGAGCTCTCAGGATACAGTGAGAACAATGACAGATTTGTGGCTGTTGATGACAACCCAGCAAGATTTGTCACCCACTATATGACTAGGTATGGTTTTGTTAAGCCAGAATGTTCACTCACTTTATGAATTGGTATGGGTTTGTTACACCAGATTTCTTACCAAATACATGACTAGGTATGGGTTTGTTGAACCAGATTTCTCACCATTATATAACTAGGTATGGTTTTGTTTAGCCAGATTTCTCAACTGATATATGACTAGGTATGGTTTTGTTTATCCAGATTTCTCACCAGCTATATGACTATGTATGGGTTTGTTTAGCCAGATTTCTCACCCAAAAGCCAGATTTCTAACCGGCTGTATGACTAGGTATGAGTTAGTGTAGACAGATTTCTAGCCTGCTATATGATTAGGTATAGGTTTGATTAGCCAGATTTCTAACCGGTTGTATGACCAGGTATGAGTTCGTTTAGACAGATTTCTCACCTGCTATATGACTTGGTATGGGTTTATTAAGCCAGATTTCTCACCTGCTATATGACTTGGTATGGGTTTGTTACGCCAGATTTCTCACCTGCTATATGACTTGGTATGGGTTTATTAAGCCAGATTTCTCACCTGCTATATGACTTGGTATGGGTTTGTTACGCCAGATTTCTCACCTGCTATATGACTTGGTATGGGTTTATTAAGCCAGATTTCGCACCCGCTATATGACTAGGTATGGTTTAGTTAATCCAGATTTCTCACCCGCTATATGATTAGATATTGGTTTGTTTAGCCAGATTTGTCTACCGCTATTTGACTGGGTATGGTTTAGTTAATCCAGATTTGTCACCTGCTATGTGGGTGTGGGTTTGTTGAGTCAGTTTTCTCGTCCACTATATGACTTGGTAAGGCTTTGTTAAGCCAGATTTCTCACCCGCTATATGACTAGGTATGACTTTGTTTAGCCAGATTTGTCACCCGCTATGTGACTAGGTATGGTTTAGTTAATCCAGATTTCTCACTCGCTATATGATTAGGTATGGGTTTGTTTAGCCAGATTTATCACCCGCTATGTGACTACATATGGCTTTGTTAATCCAGATTTCTTGTCTGCTATATGACTTGGTATGGCTTTGTTTAGCCAGATTTCTCACCCGCTATGTGACTAGGTATGGTTTAGTTAATCCAGATTTCTCACTCGCTATATGATTAGGTATGGGTTTGTTTAGCCAGATTTATCACCCGCTATGTGACTAGGTATGGTTTAGTTAATCCAGATTTATCACCTGCTATATGACTGGGTATGGGTTTGTTCAGTTAGATTTCTCACCCGCTATATGACTAGGTATGGTTAAGTTAATCCAGATTTCTCACCCGCTATATGATTAGGTATGGGTTTGTTTAGCCAGATTTGTCACCCGCTATGTGACTAGGTATGGTTTAGTTAATCCAGATTTGTCACCTGCTATGTGACTGGGTATGGGTTTGTTAAGTCAGTTTTCTCTTCCACTATGTGACTAGGTATGGTTTAGTTAATCCAGATTTGTCACCTGCTATGTGACTGGGTATGGGTTTGTTAAGTCAGTTTTCTCGTCCGCTATATGACTTTGTAAGGCTTTGCTTAGCCAGATTTTTCACCCGCAATATGACTAGGTATGGGTTTGTTAAGCCAGATTTGTCACCCAAAGACTAGGTATGGGTATCTTTAACCAGATATGTCACCCACTATATGATTAGGTATGGGTTTGTTAATCCAGATAAATTTGTCACCAGCTGTATGATTAGGTATGGCTTTGTTTTGCCAGATTTGTCACCCACTATATAACTAGGTATGGCTTTGTTTAGGCAGATTTCTCACGCACTATATGACTAGGTATGTGTTTGTTAATCAAGACTTGTCACCAGCTATTTGACTAGGTATGAGTTTGCTTAGCCAGATTAGTCATCCACTATATTACTTGGTATGGCTTTGTTTAGCCAGATTTGTCACCCACTAGTTGACTACGGGTATTTGGGTTTGTTTCGCCAGATTTGTCACCCGATATGTGACTAGGTATGGGTTTCTTAAACAGGGACATGATTTGTCTGCAGATAAGCAGATTTCTGCGGATCCAATTGATGGACTGGTCATTTCCGAGATCAGTGTAAATGTGTCAAAAAATAGGGGTGAAGAGGGTATGACTGATTCTGTAGCATATTTTATATACAGCCGGAAATATCTCATTTTAAACCTCTCTGCATATTACACAAGCAGCATTATCCACTTATTGCAAAAGTTGCGTTTTTGTAATGAGTGATATTTTTGGCTGTTGTTTACCTATAATAAATATTTTTAGCTCGGCTGTTTTCGGAGAAAATCCAATGTATTGTCATAGCCAGCTCGTCGTCGTGTCGTCCGCGTCGTGCTAAAACCTTAACATTTTGTTAAGGTTTTTAACATTGGCTTTGAAATCAAAATGCTTCTACCTACAACTTTGAAAGTTCACATGTAGCTGCAGCTTGATTAGTTCTACATGCCACACCCTTTTTTGAGTCTCTAGGTCAAAGGTCAAGGTCACTGTGACCTTAAAAAAATAAAAACGTGACAAGCTTTCGCAGCCGAGCGTGACACCCGTTATGCGTAGCTCTTGTTTAATTATTAAAGTTACATCAAATTCAATATAGTCTTTATTAAAAAATAATCATAAATCAAATGTTCATTGCATCAAAAAGCAGAATTCACTGATGTTACTGATGCTTGATATTTTCAGATTCACCGACAGCACGCCTGTGGGCTTAGCCCGGGAAGGCCACTGCAGGGGGGGAGTGCAGGACCAGAAGCCCGATGGGTTCACCAAGAGCACAGCGGTCCATTCCTTGGGCCAGGAGACCAACAGCACAGAGGCACTTCGCAGATTACAACCCTATGTGGCCAGGTATGCACGGAACATGAGAACCCGATGATTTTAATGCTATGATTATTAGGGTGAAGCCTAAAAAATGGTTCTGGGAGACGTTCAAATGATGCATGGGGGAATGTTGGATCGTTGGTTTGAAAATTACTAATAAAGAGTTAAATTATTGGAATAATTTGTATTGAGCTAGCTGTCATTCAATTAAACTTTTATTTTTTATTTTTTTTTAGGCACGGTTTCATCGCTTGTCATTGATAATTGTATATAAACAGCTTAATTATGGCACTGCCCCTTACAAGAAGCGGTAACCTGTTGACCAACAACTTGGCATATTGAAATGATGGTTACTTGTGATTAAAGGAAGACTCCTTTTGATTGAGGTCAACAGGTCAAATATCAAGGTTCCAGAGGGCTTGTAACAGCAAATTGGTTTCCACACAATATCTTGAAAATACTTTTACCTTCAATCATGCAAACTGGTATGGTGGTTATGAGCGTAGAAAGTAAGATGCCTATTGAAATTGAGGTCAACAGTTCGAAGGTCACTGGGAAGTAGGTTTCTGCACCGCATCTAGAGAATTCTTAGGATCAAATCATTTAGTATCTGGTTACCGGTAGTACAAGTACTAACAAGGGATTACCTCATATGATTTTCATGGCAAAAGGTCAAAGGTCAAGGATAGAGACACTTGCTGGGGGGAGGTATACATGTTTTACCAACATCACTTGTTATTATTTTAATTTAGGGATGCAAAGTTTCCATGCTAAATGGACGTTGTTATGTATTTCAGGAGTATCAAGTCTCGAGATGTGTTCTATGATGATCACACCTACGACAGCAAGCTGCACACGGGACAACCTATGCTGGCTGCTACATCCTAGACAAATCAGTTTTCTTGGGGGGACTTGTGTCATAGATTTACATTGGTGGACAGTTATTAGATTTTTAGTTTAAATAAAAAAAAGTAGAGAACAAAACAAACTCATTAGCTGTTGTTTTTTATCATCGGTTACAAACAAAAATATTGTTAAAGAATCATGTATTATTAGATTTTAGTGCACCAAAGTTCTGTCGTTATTTTTATTAATCTTTTAAACTCCTGATACACGTTTATAATAATAATCTAACAACATGTTTTTCCTGTTATGTATCTAGAGATGTCATTCTATCATAAATAAATATAAATTTATATATATATAAATATAAATGCTGATATAAATTTTTAGAGTTATGGCACTTTAAATATTTTTAAAAAGGTAATTATTGTTAACCAGGTTGTTTGTTCATATAGACATCTCTGAGAAATTGGTGTTGAGTCATGCTTTTCAGTTACTCATTTATTTGGATACATATTTATATTTATAAGCTAACATACTTTATAGTCATGGGTGTGAAAACAAACATTTTAGACGGAAGACATTACAAATGTTCAGTATTAGCCCTTGTACAGTGCAGAAAGACTAGCGTTTTATAAAAATTCAGTTTTTAACTACTTGTATTTACAATTTATACTTACCAGGAAAGCGTTGTATCAATCTATAACGCGCACCACATTTTTTTTTTTGATATTTGGAGGTAAAAAATAATTGCTATACATGGTTAAATACGGTAGTGTGTTTTTTTCGAAAAGAATGTATACAAGTTTTAGTTCCTGTGAACTTTAAAATGGGACATACAATTATTGTCCATGGGTAAATAAGTATTATTGAAGTAAAACTATTATAAACAGTAATCTCTGACATAATACATGTTTTTATACGGCTTTTTCTTCTTTTTTATTGAAATATTCATAGCATTGTGTACTTAAAACATGTTTTGCTAGCATGGCAGTCTCTCATTTTCACATTTTAGCAAATCGCTATCATGGCTTTGTATTGCAAACTGTTATAGTATCCTTTTATGTCGTTTTTCTACTGGTTTGTTCTTTCTCAATATTATAGATACATTTAAAATGCACAGTTCTTTTATATCCAGCTGTGTTTCTATTAGAGGTAATCTGCCAATTGTATAGCTTTTGCTTTTGGTTTTGTTTATAATTGTGTGTGTTTATTTTATTTCTTATTCTTAGCGAAAAATGTTTATGATGTGCAATTCATTACTGTTAAAAGTTTCATGTGACAATAATGCCTCAGTTTCAGTATAATGTATTGTACTAGAGGTCTGACTTACCAGACCTAGTTGCATTCTACATCCCCTATACATAAAAGTGGTAGCCTATATGAAGGTCAAAAATGAAGACCACCCTCACAATTATTGTTGTATACAATATTATTATACTGCCTGTGTATGTTCTATGTCCTGTGATATATCTTGTTTTTTTAATTTTATTTATCTACACGGCCGTTATTTACAACATTTTATGTCATTAATGTCATACGTGTTTGTTGCCTTTTGTATAAATTGGGTATTTCTTATGAGTATTTTAGAAGACAATGCTTTTTATCAAGCTTTTTTTTTCATTTTATTATAATTGTTTTGGGAAAGTAATAAAATCTGAGTGTTATTCCGAAATGTTCTGTTGTCTTGCCTTTGAAACATATCCGTAGTTACGTGATCAACACAATGCATGACAATTCAGATACTTTAGTATCACCCATGCAAGCGTGCATGGTATCTTGCCTGCCTTTACGTAAGCATGACCAAAATTGAGCATATTTGTATACATTGTATTTTTAAAAATGCAAGATGTTGTATTATTGGGTAAATTACATCCAACTGATAATATTTTGAAATGTTATTTTGTTCGGTTCTCAGTTTCATAAGGAGTGATACAGAGAGGGGCATTTTCATATTTAAGGATAGACTGTTTGTAACAAAAGCGCTATCCTTAAAGCATACATGTACAATGGGAGATGTGAAATGGGTCAGTTACTTCACACTTAGGCAAAAAATAAGATTTTGGTGTCTTTACCATGTTGAAAAACTACGGTGGCATTGATTGGAGGTGACATACGAATATTTTTGCTTCAAGTGCGCACGTGCAATTGCACTTGCTCAAGTACAACTCTTTGTGTGCGCATGGTCAACTATTTGCATGCGCACGTGTAATTCTCGGCAATGAAGAGCCTGTTTAACATTCCATTTTACAGTTGTCCGGATAATACGATAACTATTTATATTTTTTAATGTTACTGGTTATAGTGATCATGTGTAGATTCGCACGTGATGACTACAGTTGCGCGCGTGTAGAACAATATATTTCGGATGTCGTTATCAATGCAACCTTAAAACGTATTTAGACGATGCGTTTTATAAAAGAAAACAATTTAACAGCAAACCTAAGATCGACTTTGATTATTACAAGTAACTGATTTAGACCGCGTTATTTGAAACGAAACACGTGTGTTATGTAGCAATCGGTTTAACTACTTGTAGTTTAGACAATAATAGAAAGGTCGTATTACGCTTCCGCCCGCTGTTTAACGTTTGTATTGATGATAGTTATTTAACCATGAACGCGCTCCATCTATGTTTGTTGAACTAATATTGTAGTTAAACCACAGTTATGTTTTAAACCATGGTTGCCCATCGCCATCATCATGGGTATAATAGTCTATTGCTCCTTAAGTTTGTGATCAGTAAAGTCTATGATCGATTGACAACTTACAAGTTTTTTTTCTTCCCTTAAAATGTTGGCGTGGTATATATATTTTGCTATGATTTGCATTTCACATTTATTATTTGTGGACATGATTATTTTACATATTGTTAAAATTGACCATCTGCAACAGTAAGGTGTTATGTATTTTCTTCTTAAGTGGGAATATAAGTGGGAATATAAGGGACATGTAAACAATAAAAATGATATTCGTTTTTAAATAAATGTGAATTACATATTTTGCATTTTCTGCCTTCTCTATTTATATGGTAATAATGTTCTTGTTCAATTTATAGTTTATGTGAAGATGGTCTTAACCTACTTAGTGCTATTTTGTAATTACTTTGTTTGATGATTTGTAAGTATGCTTCGAATTCAAAACTACTTTTAAACGTGCAGTACTTACTAAGTCTACCAGATTGATTAATATTACTTTTCCAGTTTTGTTTGAAACGATCAAATATCTGGCGTTTTATGATATCAAGTGATGGTGTATCTGTTCCTTGGTTTACCTATGAATCCGCAAGACCTTTTTGCTCCATCGTTTCTTTTAAGTGTGATGTGCAGTATTTTTGATTGTAATTGACTCTATTTTCTGCTCCTGTTTTAGCATGAAATTCACCATTTTTGTTATTATCATGCAAATTAAGAATTGTAAAAATAATTTTTCAGTGTTAATACAGCAGTCAATGATACAATTTTAGGAGTGCCAGTGAAAGATGTGGTCAATAAGTGGAATGGCGTATGTCTTTGTGACATACGTCCGGGACTGACTACAATTGGGATGTGCCTTCCCTACTACCATGATCCTGGTTTATGCGAACATTAGAGTACTGATCGTACTTCGAATCATTTCCTCTAACGCTAGCTATGGATGAACCGCTTCAAGCTAAACACGTTCCTTTTCTAAAACTATCATTTGACATTAAGAATACCATTCCTGTAAAATGGGTTTGAAAATAAATCTCTTGTCCATCTTGACCAGTTACATGCAATATATATTGTCGATAAAAAATAAAGCATGCGATGGTCAAACAAAGTCGTGTGTTTCCACTAATATCATCAACAAAAGTAGGGAGAGCTAAAATTGTTACTGATTATATCTTAATAAGAGTATGCAGCATTTACAGTTAGAAATCTTCCATATCTCTATTTAACATTACAAATGTTTGTGTTAATTTCAGCAAATTAAAATTTAATTTTGTCAACATGATCGCATGTAGCTTAAACACAAAAATTGCTGCTTTATGAAGCAAAACTGACCAAAAACTCGACCTGGAATACTAAAATAAGCGCACAGAATTAGAATGTCCGGGTTAGTGGGAACAGGAAACTTCTTTTTACGCTTACTTAGCAGAGTGCCACACATGTGTCCGATTCCTTGTGCTGAATCCATGACCCCGATAATTGGCAACTTTGGACGCGCCTGAAAAGTTTGGAATAACATCACTAAAATATGCATGTAGGTATGTGTGTATGTATGTATCATCGAAACAAGAGGCAAGAGAAACGAACCTTGCAGAACACCAACGAAATCTCAACCTAAAATATTCTGCGAAAAACACATGCTTGAATTTTACATTCAAGTACAAATTAAACAGATGCCAAGAGGATATTTGTTGGTTTCGGCAGATTATCGAGTGATCAGAGAAAAAAACAACACTTTCACGAGTGGCGCAGCACGAGTGAAAATATTTATTTCTATGATCACGAGTGAATAAAAATTGAGCTTCTATAACCAGCACTTTTTCTTTGAATAAAAGGCATTTCCTGTCGTTTCTTTATGTTTTTCTTGTTAAACTGGCGATTTTCGCGTTAATAATTACGCCATTAGTCGAAAACGAAGTCATTTCAGAAAGAAGTCTTGTAAATAATTGTCACTGTTTTTTTTTTCAGTTTGAAACTATGGATTTTTTTAATCACTAGCATTTTCCAATAAAAATACAGAAAAGCATTAAATACATAAAATTCCAATCGTCTAATTCGAGTATTACACGTTTACTACCTCACTTCATTTTCTGCAGGATCAACATATATTTTTACATTCAAAATTGCATTTCCAGAAAACGTGTACTTACTAAAATATTTCGAACAAAGGCTACTGAATACAACATTCATAGTATGGTAAAATAGCACACCACTATTTAGAGACTGTGAAAGGCCGTTAATATTTGTGTACGAATCGCGGAGGCGCTCGACCTTTTATTGTTCTTAAACTATTTCATTCTATACTCATTTACCACGCAGAGATTGTAAATGTTGCCACGTGTTCTCGCGCTTTCTGCATATGGTATTTTGTGATATTTCTGGCGTCATTTTGACCTTGACGAAAATATTAAATACCGAATGTCATTCTTAACTGAATCACGGTTTCAATAGTGTGTACACATGTCCTGACGAAGGGTGCAGCGAAACGGAAATGGCTGTTTTCCCTGAAATAAAAGCAAAGCCGGAAGTCATAAGAGTAAAGGGCAGTTATGTTAAAGAGTGGGTTTTAGTTTTTTCAGAGCCGGCCATTCCATCACATGGTCACTCGATAATACAGGATGTCATTAAGCTGTCAGTTACAATGAGTATTAGTTCAATAGTATGACGCCATCGTATTCATTCATGATTTCAAAAATCATACTATTGAAGGGTAGTCCAGATTAACGTGTGCCTTACTAACGAAGAATAAACTTCTACGACGTATAACACATATTAATTATTAAAATAAAGTACAAGAACACTCGAATGCTGTAATTAAATGGTCAATGTGACTGTTAGTAAATTAATAATTGTTTAAACCTATTTATTTATGTTCGATTGCATCAAAATAATAAGGCAAATTGAAACGCTCTCAAGTCAGTGGCGTGGGCAAAACGAGTACGTGTTATCATTGAGGGAAACTTAACCCATTTATGCCTAGTGGACTCTCCCATCCTTCTAAATTGGATCAATTTATTTCCAACATTAGGGATGTCTAGTATATTTATTTCTATATTTATAATATTTCTTGCAGAAATTCCTTGAAGCAAACAGCGCAGACCCAGATGAGACGCCGCATCATGCGGCGTCTCATCTGGGTCTACGCTGTTTACCAAGGCCTTTTTTCTAGACGCTAGGCATAAATGGGTTAAAGGACGCCCCCATATTGGGGATTGAACCCGTGTACCCCTACCTCTCCACCCGGTCGCTAGGCGGACACCATAATCACTACGCCAAGGCGACCTAAAGGACCATTCAACAAATTTCCGTCATATCCTAAAGCATCTATTCACACGGGTCTTCAGTCTTTTACAAGAACCATTTAAATTGCATTTGAAAACGGTCTGACAGTGTCTACATCGTCACGCTATGGTGGTCGTCTATTATAGTGAGTCGCTTTAATTTAACCCATTTATACCTAGTGGACTCTCCCATCCTTCTAAATTGGATCAATTTATTTCCAAAATTATGGATGTCTAGCATATTTGTTTCTATATTTAGAATATTTATTGCAGAAATTCCGTTTAAACAAACAGCGCAGACCCAGATGAGACGCCGCATCATTCGGCGTCTCATCTGGGTCTACGCTATTTGCAAAGGCCTTTTTCTAGACGCTAGGCATAAATGGGTTAACAGCGTCGGTTACTTCAATGGGATTGTCAAGCCGCTCGAGTGAAGAAATCATGAACACACATGATTTTTGTGTGACAGAGGAATCAGATTTCACAATTACTTCAACGGTTATGCGTGAAATTCGCCATTTGAACAGTCTGTATGTATGTATTTATTTTGACCTTGCGGTCAAGGATAACCTATGAAAGTGCAAGCACTTATTTCCAATGGGATCCTTTGGCTTTGATGAAGAGACAGCAAGCAGAAGAGACAGTATTGGGATACAAGGAATCCGGGTGCGATACCCTAGCTCTTTGCGAATAGATACCTTGGTTCTTTTACGTGTTCAGTGTATAGCACCGATACACGCGAGAATAACCTGGGTTTCATGCTAGTACATCTCTAGTTGGGTGGGAAACACTTGAAGCATTTCTGAAATTTCCAGTGCCCCGGCCGGGATTTGAACCGGGGACCTCTGGAATGGTAGACCAGAGTGTAACCACTCGACATCCGCACCACCCGACCACGCTTACCAGTACAACGTGCCAGTCACTGACAACGGTCCTACTTGAATGGTCGTGGTAAGGATTTCATGACCAATCCCCACATGATGTTACCATGGTGATGATGATAATCATGATGATGATGATGATGATGATGATGAATAGGACGACTACGACGACGATGATGATGATGATGATGATGATGATTTTCATGATGATGATGATGAAGATGATGATGATGATGATGATGATGATGATGATGATGATGATGATGATGATGATGATGACGACGACGACGATTACGATGATGATGATGATGATGACGATGAGGACGATGAGGAGGATGATGATGATGATGATGATGATGATTTTCATGATGATGATGATGATGATGATGATGATGATGATGATGATGATGATGATGATGATGATGATGACGATGATGATGATGATGATGTGTAACAGGTAATCTGTAACATGTGTCCGCTCGAGTCAGTCAATGTGAAACATGTGTCCGCTTGAGTAAGTCAATCTGTAACACGTGTCCGCTCTATTCAGTCAATGTGTAACACGTGTCCGATTGACAGTCAATGTGTAACATGTGTCGGCTCGAGTCCGTTCATTTGTATCACGTGTCTGCTAGAATCAGTCAATGTTTAACATGTGTTCGATTGACAGTCAATGTGTAACATGTGTCCGCTTGAGTCAGTCAATGTGTAACATGCGTCCATTTTAGTCAGTTTATGTGTAACATGCGTTCGATTGAGTCAGTCAATGTGTAACATGTGTCCGCTTAAGTCAGTCAAAGTGTAGCCTGTGTCCGCTTGTGTCAGTCAATGTGTAACATGCGTCCGCTTGAGTCAGTCAATGTGTAACATGTGTCCGCTTGAGTCAGTCAATGTGTAACATGTGTCCGCTTGAGTCAGTCAATGTGTAACATGTGTCCGCTTGAGTCAGTCAATGTGTAACATGTGTCCGCTTGAGTCAGTCAATGTGTAACATGTGTCCAATTGAGTCATTCATTAGGCATTAAGTATTAAAATATGTCCGCTGTAGTCAGTCAATATGTAAAACAAATATCCCTATTCATTTAATAAGTTATTGATATTCTTATCACGCTTGCTCTACTTTCTTCCAAGTAATTATTCTCATTGATTGAAAATGCTCCAAATCTGACGTTTGTCGATGAGCTGGTGTTACCCAGGGCCATGTCAATCCCATGCGCATTATTGAACTTTTGACCGTTGCTGTTTGTCAACAAGTCCTTAATTATTCAATGCAGTTCCCGATTTCTTCCTTTCACCCAAACAGTAAATAGAAGGCTCGCGCGCGGGTACCTGTAATTATGTTCGGCTTAGATTCAGTTCATGAAGTTCGTCACTCTATTTATGTCCACGTATTTACCCCCCTCCCCCTCCCTCTGTCACAAACTGTCACAAATATTGGGATCCCCCCACCTAACATTTAATGTTAAACACACTCACTATTAAACTGTATTAAAATTTAAATAATCTACTTAAAAGAACAATTGCATAATTAAAATGACTTTAAAAGTAGAAAAGTGCATTGACAACAGTTGTAACAATTATTCATTTAAGCAGTAACTCAACGTAGATTGAATTTGAATTTGAAAACACAAAAATAGACTTGACAATTATATAATACACATCATTCTGCTGCTTTTTCATATTACAATAGATGAGGTCAAGTTTAAGATACTTTAACTTCTCGCTCAGTTACATAATTTACATAATTACGCAGCGGACAAAGAATTGCAAAGTCAAGGCTATACATAAAACAGCATACTCACACTCCTAGTCAGGGTCATCGTGAGCAACACATTCAGGAGATACGCATGGCATGCTGTTTTGACATTAAACTAATTAAAATGTTTCACTTTGTTTGTAAAAAAAGTATTAAAGCTATTAAATTTTTCTATAAAAAATATATATATTACAAAATAAATAAATAAATAAATGTGTGATGTCACACATGGCCTGACCCCCCTACCCATGTCACACACTTTCACTCTTTTGTACACCCCTTCCCATTTGAGCATGACGCACGATATGGACGGCCCCTTGAAAACGCCACGCAGGATCAGTAGCTGGTAGTTGGATTATTGCGACTAGCTGGAAATATTATAAAAATAAAATATAATTAAATAAACAACAACAACCGAGAATCCAACAAACATGCAAATTTCGGTCCCGAAGTTCACGCCCATCCCACCAGGAGTACCGAGGCGACGAACCAGACAGGGACAGAGAGCGATGGCCGCTCCTATTTGCCCTAGATTTCCCCACAAATATTCTCTATTGTATGGCCCTTCTTCATAAGGTCCCCGAACGCCCTATTTGACAACGGTTGACTGATTCTTCACGATGATTACATTTAAGTACGCACAAGTGGTCTCCACGAGTGAAACCACGATCGGGGCAGACGTGCTTTTAAACCTCTTAAAACAGTTAGGGCGCGCATCTGTCGCTGCCATTGAATAGCGACTCTCTGCAACGTGTGGTAGTGTTATTTAAAGTCGCCTGACCAATTGGTGCGACCATTTAAGACAAGGAAGGGATATCGACGTGATACCAGTAACAGTGTTAGATATATTAATTGATAAATTATGGCTTACAGCCGACTCCGTATGTTTAGCGTTGTTGACGTGTTGTTTGCCGGTGAGTAGTACATTAAGTTTGATTTAGATCTGATTGTGTTATTAAATAATTGTCAATATAAAAAAATGCAATTTACTATTTAATGAGTTGCACAAATTATGTAAAAAAAGATAAATACTTTTAAAATATTTAAATGAATGTCAATATAAATGCTTAACAAATTCTTAAATAAATAAACTTGAATGTCATTAAATAAATGCTAGAACCTGACAGCTGAGAATAGATCTTTCAACATCCTAATTCAGTTCATTAATTAGTCCCAATATTGACTACAACGACCGGAATATATATTGTTTCACACTACTGTTTGAATATGTTATTATAATAATTTAATGGGTATCCGGCAAAACACAATGTATTTAACATTAATGAAACTTTGGTGCGAAAACATTATTACGATTTCATTAACTGACACGCATCTTATAAGTATCAATGCATACTTAAAAATGATAGAATAATTTGTAAATGGTCTGTAAATTAAATATATTAATAACTTAATAGTTAATTAATTTGATTAAAAAAATAATCAAGACCTCATTCATTTTTAAAGGATTTTAGTTACTCTGATATTGAGACATAGAAAACAATTCCAGTCTGTATTCGACGATATGTAACTTAACAATTTAAAAAAAAATGAAATATTGTATTTTTTATACGCACAAGTATTTTCTGAATTAGTTAAATAGGGCTGCACAAGACCAATAATTTGTTTTTGCTGTTTTATTGCAGTATTTATAGATTGACCATATCCCATAATTCTTCCCGAAACTGCTCGATATTTTCTAAGTGCTACGATAGTAAGAAGAATGTCAACTTGAACACCTGTGGACATTGTATATAACATTTGTTAATAGTATGACTTAACTTGCGATCGTTAAATGTCTGTAAATGTATTCTATTTTGTAAATGTGTATGCCTAGTTGTTAATATAATTGTATTCATATTTTGTATGAGTCATTAGTATACAGTGACTTACGTAACAATAATTGATTTACGTTACACTGAATTGTAAAGCATTAACGAATTTTTAAAGTGATACAGGCGACAAAGTATATATCAAAACAGTGCAGTCACTATTAAAAAAAATGTGCAGATTATTGAAAAAAACAAACATTTATACAACAGAACACTCTTATTAATCATCCGGAAACATGGTCAGAGCAAATAAAAGTTGACAGTGCGATGAATCTGACAATGTTTTACATTTACCTAATGTATTACATCAGAACCCCAAAACTACGTCATAAAATTGAGACAAGTATGTATTAGTCGGGGTATGTCAATATCCGTCAGTGAGTAACGTTATTCACAGATTACAATATTCAAGGCGGCGCGAAGAAAGCATTCAGCTCGGAACAATCATATTCATAGTTTTTTTTTTAAAGAAGCAAGCAATACATGTCCACATATAAAGCGCAATCATGCAACAGTTTTAATTTGCAACTTCATCAGAACTATTTAAATCGGAAATATTTTTAATAAAAAAAATGAAGCACACACTATTAAACAGTGCATTTATACTTTTAAAGTGCATTATCGAAATGTTTCTTCAGTGTTCTCCATGAGCCTCGCGATGAGCACGTGCCCGCGACACCGAGGTCTGCCCGCGGGCCTGACACGCGCCGACAACCGGATAGAGGAGAGGGCGCTCTTCTGGCTGGATATGCGAGAGGCCATCAACGGCTATAAGCCGGATCAAGAATATATACGTACGTTTATTATTGTACATTACATATACTGTAACATAATTAATTCATCCTGAATTTGTAGGTAAAGTAACACGTAGATAATAAGCCGTTCCGCGACAAAAATTATTTAAGTTAAAAGGCATTTCTTTCATATTAATAACGTGTTTTATTATTTTCGAATCGATATAGTGTATAAAGGGACATATGGTCTTCGTTTTACATTTTTATATTTCTCGTACGGCAGATACGAGAACGCTGTGTCCTCAATTTGTGTTCGCCGTAAATCTCTATCGAAAAGTTCATAAGGTCTGAAGCAGTAAGCGCATCGGCAATATTTGTTATACATAGTTCCAAATCGTTCACTCAATATCAATTCAGAATCATGCATACAAAACAATTAGTAGCTACTATAACGGAAATAGTGAATCTCGTATCTCTGATACATTTTTTGGTTGATCTGCTAAAAGCATTAGTCGAAATTATTTTGTTTGCTTTGACGTAAACATACAATTGTTTTGTTGAGTACCACAGAAAATGTAGCCAATTTGTAAAAACAAACTTTGAAAAAGCCTATTAACGCAAAATATATCAGGAAAGAGTGAAACTTACTTTTATCCCTACAGGATACGTAACTGAGTATGAAATTAACAGTTTATAAAAGGCTATACATGTAAACAAATAATCCTGTAGATTTTACATTAATATTTGACCTTACGCCTTGACTCTTGGGACAAACTCAGCAACTGATTGCTTCACATGTCAATACGCATTTGTCTCTGTCATTAGTTCAAGGTAATTATGAATATCCTGTGGTTAGAACGGGCAAGATGCATTCGCGCAAATCAATTCTAAATGAATTACATGTCACTGTAATACTAGAATCAGGTTCAGTTTCGATATTCGATGCTTTACTACTTCAGAGAGGTTGTTTTTTTCCTGCAAAGAATGAAATCGGTCAATATATCGGCAAAATCGACCAAAGCAAATACAATATTGTTACTAAAATATTAAAACATTTTCATCTGTTCGAGTACATAGATAGGCATCATATCATGTAAACAGGCTGAGGCAGCCCATGAAACAATCGGTGACTTTGTCAGCGGATTGGTGGATATGTGGTAACACACGAGTTTCACAACTCAGTGTCGCAGGTTCAATCCCTCGCTCGACACTTTCCTACCAGCTCGTCTTTCGCACAAGACGTATCTGGAAAAAAGGGGCGTCTACTATATCTCATACTATCCCTCGTAACCCAACACATAAGTCAAATACGGGCGAGGCCATATGGGAAAATTGGATTAAAATGTAATAAAAACGCCACCTTGTTTCATTATCCACTACAGTTCGCGTTCAGACTACGTCCAAGAGGCACAAGTTCAACGACGCCACGATCACCGTTGACCCCATCGACAAGTCATGCGGCCATGGCCGGTGGGTCATCGATGGTCCCAGCCTCCATTCGCCCCAGGGCTGCCCGGATATCGTCACCACCGAGCAGAAACATCCCATGGGACGGGCGCTCTTCAAATGGCAGGCACCGCGTTGTGGATGCTTGCACTTCAGGTGAACATCGCGTTTCGCTTGACAATGTAGTCTTCTTTCTACCACGAATGTCTGGTCATTGTTATATATTTTCGAGATATTATAATACATTTTGCGTTACAACAAACAACAAATTAAAGTTATTTTTGAATATGAAGTTAACGCAATAATTCAAGAATGTGCATCCAGACAGATTTATTTTGCAGATATAATGCAGGAATGTCACTAAAACATATACTTGTTTTTATCGAATTGACCTTTAAGGGGCCTTTTCACGGTTTGGTAAATTGACAAAGTTGAAAAAAGTTGTTTCATTATCGCAAATTTTCGTTTTATTTATGATATTTGTGAGGAAACCGTAATACTAAACATTTACCATGCTCTAAATGGCCTTTATATGCATCTTTTGACGATTTAAAAACATGAAAATTATAAAGCGTTGCAGCGCGAAACGATTGAATAATTTGGAGAGTTCTGTTGTTGTCATTATATTTTGTGAAACTACAAGGATCGCTTATATGAAGTATAAAATACACCATCATTTGTATAAGGAAGGAGGTTCGAGTGGTCTATTGCGTAGGTTTTTTGCTCCAGGACTCCAGGGGTCAGTGGTTCGAGTCCTGCTGAGGGTTTTCTTTTTTTTTTAATTGTATTCTTGATTTTTTACTGGAGCTTTTTAGATCCAATGTTTACATTTATCAAAATAAAGCATTTAATGACAAACTTGAACAATGCCAAAATCTGTGTAAAGGCCCCTTTAACATAACAACTTTAATGGCTTTATGATATTTATTATTTAATGCAACATACAGCTTTATTTTATCTTGTACCATTCGTTTCCTAAAAAAGTATGAGGTTCTATAAAAGAATAAATGTACATATTTGCCCTAATTTTCTGCAAGCAATGACATAAATAATTTAACTGGGTAAGAAATATCAAATATGAATATTTTATCGCATCTACAAGATTGTCCAAAGATTTGACATCGTAATACTAAAAGATACATTAAACATATATATAAACGTGTATAAAATCAAAGCAATTGATGATATGAAGCCGGTGTGGTTACACTTAAATTTAATTTGTCACAGGGTAACAGTGCATGCAGATTCGTTGTACTACATCGAGGATGCCAACTCTACGAGTGGGGCCCTGGCAAAGACCATCTGCGGTAGAATATTTTTAATTTGTTAATTATGTTGCGTTGGATAAAGACATATTCGATATATTGTGCAGTCATTAAACATATATTTAGGTGTGCTTGTTTTGTTCTCAAACATATGATAAACATCAGTGAATCTGATTCGAAGTTGCGGTGGAATAGAATATATTTGTATGCTGTTCGCATAGCGATCTGGAGGCCCGGGTTCGTGCCACAGTCTAGGGGCGTTCTCATAATATTCTCTAGTACTGGTTCTACAGAGGAAAGGGACGGTCAATACAAACGAGCTTAAATGAATAGGTTTTATCTTAGGGCTTATTAACGTTGATTTTTGTACATGTATATACAAAGGAGTGTATGAAACTCACATAGGTTTTGGGTTTTATAGTTTAGTCTCAAGATTCAAGGATTGTGTGTAGTACAACTGAAAGGAAAACAATATTTATCTGTAACAATGGATGTAAACTTAGACCAGTAACAACACGATTGATCACTCCCGATTTCCTTTGTCTAAGATGGTTTGTCTTAAGATTTGAAGTAAAGTCATCGGGTTATCTAATTAATCAGTCGACGCAATACTCGATGAACATGTTATCCATGTTATTGGCATTTCATGTGTCCTATGCTTGCTTTTTCAGTCATCCCGTCTGCCATAGAAGAGACATCGCCCACCCCATCGAGGGTCGTAACAGAGACAACCGTGACAGAGACAATCGTAAGTCATGGATTACATATTTTCAGGACACATTACTGTAAACCTTTTCAAATTAGATATAGAAGATCCTAATTAGACAGGATAAAAGTTCGGACCACCTTTGTGTTATCTAAAGACATGATTTAATAGAATAAAATGTTACATTTTTAAAATAAAAACAAGATTGTATGAGACGCAAAAGTCCCTGATCATTTTAAATGACAAGCTAAACTGCTGCAAACAAAATATTGTTGATTTCAATGTTAAACGAGGACCAGTCAACGAGGACATATACTAAACATATAGCTTCGTTTTTCGATAAATGCCTTAATAATGTTATAGTTATTTAGTTGATGGTCTTCTAAGTGTTCATCATATTCCGATTAAAAATGTATTCATTTGTACATATTTTAACTTGATGTTAATTTCAAAATATATGTAGTTTGCACTGGGCAATGCTATACGTACCGCATATGCATGTGCGAACATAAAATGAGTTACCTATATAGTCTTTCGATAAGGCCTAATGGTTAAGGCGTTTGCCTACGGAGATTTAGGCGAAGGTTCGAGTCTTACAAGGCGATCCGTCTGAGAGGGCCGGATGCCTACCTTGCATCCAGTTAAATCGATTGGTGCATAGAGATCAGGAGTGAATGTGGTCATCAGTAAATTTGAAACTGGCTGGCCCTAAATCGGGAGGGCCACCACTATGATAAACAAACACACACTTTATTATACCAATATATATCTAGCACGATTTTAGTCATTATAATACTTATAAGTTATTATAAAAATAATGATAAATGCAGTGTTATGTTGTTCTTATTTCAGATGTCTACAGATAAACGTATACAGATGTTGTGTAAATTAAATAAAAAATACGAGCCTAAGATGGTCGGCACTTCGGGATTGCAGTTTGGTGAACAAGACCACGTGGATCTACTATTGCAACACCTCAAACACACTACGGACCTATGTTGTCAACAGGTCAGTGCAATGCGCATGCGCAAAATCTCGGGAAGACGTCACAGTTTTCAATCATGAACTCATATTAAGATTGAAAAAAGAGTATTAAATAAAAAATGTCTATTTCTCGAAAGACTCTTAAATGTCACTGAGGTAATGCATCATTACCTTCCCTAGGCACACGTTGCTCGAAAAGAAGTTATTGCCCTTGTACCTCTACATATACAATGAAAACATATTAAACAATCGGAAACCTTTCGGAGACATTCCAAATTAATTTAATTACTTTCACGACTTGTCATGTTTTATATTAAAACGTTTAGAGGTTCGGTCTAAACCTTTCGTAAACAGAATCTATTCGAGTTCAGGGTAACAGCGATTTCTTAATTTAACAAACATAACTTAAGTAAAGGACTTTTATGAATTCAACCCCACGACCTAGTGCAATTATTTTTTTTCCAGCACGGGGCTTCGAATATACGGGAGTGCTTTTCGGACGTTCGTCGCAGACGCATTGACCAGTTTTGTGCCACGGGTGAGACGGCGGTCCCGTTAACAAAGCCTCAACAGAAATGGGTGTCGCAGAAGCGCTCCGATTGCTGCCTGGAGATAGGTATTCCTTACTGCTTTCTATACATAGATGGTGACGTCACTACGTTATTGTCAGTAAGACCGGTGTGACACAATGTTCCTTACTGTAGAAGTTTGTTAGGTAGACCTGAGTCTCGCTCTGGGAAAGCGGGGCTTAATGCATGTGCATAAAGTGTTATCCCTGATTAGCCTGTGCAGTCGGCACAGGTTTATCAGGGACGACACATTCCGCCGTAACTGGATTTTCGCTTAGAAGAGGCTTCGTTTAAATGAAAAATACCTTTACTGCTGAAAGTGTTGTCCCGGATTAAAAAGGGAAATATGGGAAAACACTTTACGCACATGCATTTAACCCGGTTTTCCCAGTTTGATGCTAAATTTATACTACATGTAGATTATTAAGCGGTACAGTAACAAAGATTGGATCGCCTTTCTGTTTATCTGAAGTTGCCAAAGATTTTGAAATAAAACGATTGGATTGTGCATATACGTGTTATAACTATCGATGGAATATAAACAGATCATATCTCAAATTCATCCTTTTATTGAAAAATATATGCTGGCCAATCGCCCAAATCTTAGCCTTGATTGCAGTTCAGTCTGTCTGCTTGTATTATTCCAAGACGCATCTTTCATTTGAGAAATATTTTGTTATATATTAAGACTATAGGCGCGAACAAACATTATTTAATAGGCATGCAAAGCAATTTCTCTTAATGGAACTTCTTTTTTACTACTCAGGCCACGAGTCAATACCATTCTATGAAAAAAAAATGGCAGCAAATTCGTCTCCTTAGCGAAAAGTTAGTTTCGGCGGAAAGTGTCGTCCCTGATTAGCCCTTGCGGACTGCACAGGCTAATCTGGGACGACACTTTACGCACATGCATTAAGCCACGTTTTCCGATTGGCGCTCATATGCTTGGTTGCCTGTGTTTCCCCAGGCGAGTACCGGTACGAGTGTTTCGACGCGAGCGCCGGGAGCCAGGGGATGCTCAAGGATGACCAGGGGCTGAGGCAGGGCGGCTTCAGTCTGGACGCGTTCGATCCGGTCAACGACCTAGACTACTTTGAAGGCGCGCCACTGGTAAACCTTTGAATGGTCATTTCTGTATATATTGGATGGGGGTTAACGAATGATATTGTTGCTTGTTTACGTATATGTTTGGTAAGCGTGGACAACGACTTACTACATGAGCATAGTTTCCCTTTGTAACAGTTCATAAATTACTTGTATGTCTTACTTATAACGATATTTTTTATAGAATGTCATAAAATATATTTGTTGACCCTTATATCATCATTTAATGTTAAAGCAAACCATTTAGTTTCGTTCTATATATAGATATATGGCGTAACAACGTTAATGTCAAACATGCCATTATCAATTGTTGTTAACGGGTTGATGCTTGGGCTTTTCAACCATTTTAATAACGTTTAATTCTTTTTATCTTCAGAAAATTGCAAAGAGCAGTTCGTCTAAAGAAGGTCAAACGGCAACAAAAGTTTCAAACACCGCAAGTCAGTTTTTGGTAGACGGACATGCGGGGCGATACTTAGAAAGAGACGAAAGTCCCTTAGACGACAGCGCGCTACCCCTTGCCATTGAGGGGTTAGAGTCTAGTGACGTAGACAATAGTAATGAGGAAGAGCATGTTAGTCGGGCAGACGACAAGATGAAGGGGCAGTCACGACATCGGAGTAGAAAAGGTGAGTCAGATGATTATAGCCGCTTTACATCAGAACATGCTGATAGAAATGTATGAGGCTGTTTGTGACACATAAAATGGTTGTAAGCAAATATACGAAGCTATCTAAGCCTTCTCGAAAAAAGTCTTTACGGAGCAAATAATTTGGTTGAAAGTGTAATAATTTGTTAATACGCAATTAACGACTGCTTTATTTGGGGAATTTCCTGGCGTTAAAAAATTCTAAAATTTTGTGAGCTTTGAAACGGTACGGACCCTGGCAGCCGTTTCGTATATTAAAGAATAATGAAATGAGGTTATGGTCGATATGTATTCTTTTTTTACAGCGAGCAAACAATTGCCTAGACAATGCATGGATTAATTTACATCATGCATGTATATTAACTAATTTGCTTTCTGCTGAATTATTATTTGTCTAAGTCAAGAACCTCTTGTATGACAGACAAGGGGCGGTGTGGGGCCACGGAGCAGTGCTGCTGGAAAGGCATCGACGCGGCGTTCGCGGGTGAAACGCAAAACATTGCCGACTGCTTCGCTGAGGCCGACAGACGCAAACAGGAAGAAGAGCACTGGGACCGCGCCTGCGACCGGAGCTTCGTCATATGCTGTCTCCGTGTTATAGACAAGTAAACAGTGATTTCTTGAGTCAACCTCTGCTAAAAGATTAACATTTACATAAATTAGATAATTATACTCTTTAAGGAAACTAACCGCTTTGAACAGTTTCTTGGTCAGTATTCCCACATGACATGCACATTGTTTTCTTCACACGGACCAAGATTGATAGTTGCTAACTGCCCAGATACAAAATTAGTTCCGAAAATGTTAAATGATTTGTAGACTTATATTATGAATATGGCCATACATACATTTCAATATTGTAACTTTGCAGTTAAATGTGCTTTTTAACGCATACTATTATCAGGTTTTCATGCGTAGGAGAGCCAAATAAGAGTTACGACCATGAATGCATCCATTGTGTGTGTGCGCCGTGCAATAACATATGTAATGAAGAAATACTACACACTTTAATTGCTTTTAGATTGAAGCCTGGTCAGGTGCGAGTATGACGTTCGGTCTACGGTTATCTCCCTTGAGATGTACTGAATTATCTCCCTTGAAGATCTGGAAGTTGCGCTTCAGCTCTACTCACTGCCAAATTATTGCGCGTTTTGCAACAATCGGACTATTTATTCTTTCATTGTTAAAATTGAAAACTGTTTTTTAGTTCAATGTTCACGTCATCACACCTGCAATAGTTGTAGTGCATAATCACACGTCCTAGTGATACTGTGACGTCGAATTATAAGTATTGTTTGGCCTTATTTGATATGCTAAGTTAACTTTAACATAGAGTATCTAAAAAGGATGTTTTAGATTTGGATGCTTTGTGTATTTCAATTGAAAATCATTAAACAAAAGATCACCAGAAAAGTTTATCCAACCGACCTACACTAATACATTTTAGCAATGTTTGTGGAAACACGTGATTTTTTGTTAAGTGTACTATTCAGTTGATGACAGCAGGATTTGTGATTGTTTGACAAATAAAATGTGATAACATTTGTAGACCATTGGTAAATAATCTCATAAAGATGCAAAGTACAGCCCGTCAAGGATGTAACCAGAGTAGCTGCACTGAACTATACAAATGTCACACATTTTAACATTTTATTGCTGCAATATTCTCTGGTTGTTTGCCATACATTAAAAAAGTGAGATTACAGAGTATATTTGTATTAATAATTTTTAGTAAGTAAATATCTGTATTGAAATGCTTGGGTTTATACCGATACAAATCTATACCTGTTTTTCATTAAGGTAAAATGTATTTTCTGCAGTGTGTATAACTAAATGTGATTAATTTGTTGTCTTTTTATATGATGATAATACTCAGATTAAAAAATGATAAGTGTGAATCTTTTATAAAAATCTGCAATTGATACCGCTATATATATTGTACTGGAAATACTCATTTTGGATTAATACTCATTTTTCGAATCAGTAGCATTTACATCACAGGTGGTTAGCGTGTGGCTATGATATTAATTAGTGAAAACATCATTTTGAATGATAAATAATCATATTATAACGAAAAATTAACTTTTCTGAAAAAAAATAATATTTCACTATCAAATATATATATAACAAGGTATGCAACTCAAAATCACCCCAAAACGGGGTGCATCGCTTTGAACAGCCATATCTTCATAAATTTTGCAGCGATTTTCACGATCTCGGTCTTATTCAACGCAGAAATGAATTTCCTTTCTGGAAATGTATATGTCTTGCAATATTTTTACAAATGCTGGGTCAACTTTTAAGAAATAACACGATACACAACACGCATGACCCAGTTGACAGTGATCATGCTGTCTTTAAGACTGAAATCTTCACGGAGTAAAGGGCAACTTCCCTACAAAGTTCATGCAGTTCGATACCATAATTCAATAAAACGTATGAAAAAACATTATAACCGTTCTTGTCGTTACATTCTGCATCAAGACTAACTGTCCAGCGCCGTTTGAAACCTTTGTTTACATACATTTCAACTAACTGACATTTTAAACATACGAGTGATTTCATTGGTCCAATGCGGAGGTGTGTCTTTACAACTGGAGATTTCATTCATAAAGAATACATGATCACTGTCAACTGGGTCATGCGTGTTGTGTATCGTGTTATTTCTTAAAAGTTGACCCAGCATTTGTAAAAAATATTGCAAGACATATACATTTCCAGAAAGGAAATTCATTTCTGCGTTGAATAAGACCGAGATCGTGAAAATCGCTGCACAATTGATGAAGATATGGCTGTTCAAAGCGATGCACCCCGTTTTGGGGTGATTTTGAGTTGCATACCTTGTTATATATATATTTGATAGTGAATTTTTTTTTGTCCGAAAAGTTAATTTTTCGTTATAATATGATTATTTATCATTCAAAATGATGTTTTCACTAATTAATATCATAGCCACACGCTAACCACCTGTGATTTACATGATCAAATTGACATGTTTAATTTTCATGATATTTGAAAACATCCACATTTCAGCCAAGATTCTAAAAGGACAATTCTCAATGTTCCTTTGTAATAGTTTTGTAAATATGTTTGTATAATAGTGTAAGAGTTCTATTATTTATTTGTATAATACTGCAAGTTGTACCTGCCTACTAAAGTTTTTACATTATTTATGTGTTAGTGTTTATCTGCTAATAAATAATGATTTCGAGGTCTTAAGCGTTCTCAATTTATTCAATTTGAGTATAGTCTATATAAAGGCAAGAGGCCACTTAGCATAGTTGTTGCATGAAAGGGGGGTAATCATGTCTAGGATTTTCTTATCATACACAAAACTAAAAGTTTGGTCTAGATTTAATACATAGAGTAATTGCCTTTATAATTGATGATGCACACATTCTAATTAACTCAATGCTCACCAAGTATTTCGCTATCAGTTTAGCTGAATTTCCTAATATAAACTGAGAGACATGTCATTTAAATATAATGGCAAGTTATTATTGCAATACAGTTAATTCGATTGTCATTTCAATGTTCACTTCCTGTGAAAAAATCATTCAAACGTTACTGCTTTATTCACTTCAACGATACACAAGTGTGCATGAATGAACAATGTGATGAGCAATGTGAGCACTTGAGGACATAAATGGTTTTAATTGAACTTAAAATTAAAATTCTTAGTTAATTTCTAAATTAAATACATTTTAAAAAGGCATCAGTTGTAATGAAAAAAGTGTCAATGATGTTTTTCACTAACAGCTAAATTGTTTGACGGAAATGCATTCAATTATGTTCATGTTTGAGCTCAGTGTAAGATGTAACACTTTTTTTGCGCTTGGTCAGCACGTTTTCAATTGGTTTTGAACATTTACGTTCAAAAGGTTGGATCAAAGTGCCATGCCTTGCTGAAGACTGAACATGAAACTGTTCTACCTGCTCATCATATTGATCCTCGTTCTGGGACAACTGGGCTTAATGCATGTGTGTAAAGTGTAGTCCCAGATTAGCCTGTGCAGTCTGCATACTGTTAATATGGGCTGACACTTAACGCTTAAAATGGAATTTTTGCCAAAAAGAGACAATCTTAAATTTAAAAAAAATCCATAAAAGCAGAAAGTGTTGTCTCTGAAAGCCTGTGTGGACTCCGCAGGCTAATCTCAGGATGACAGCGTAGCGCACATGCATAAAGCCCAGTTGTCCCAGAAAAGAGGCTCATGTTTTTATCAGATACAATGGTTTCATGCTCAAGTCTAGATCCGCCTTCACTTGCCAAAATACAATTAAATAATTAAGAGGATATTATGTAAATTAAAAAAAAATGCAAAATGTTAATTTTGTTGTTACATTAAATAGGCATTATTGCAAATAACATAACAAAACAATTGAATGGTTAAAAGGAAAGGAATTACATAAAGTACAATAGGTAAAAGCTGTACAAATACTGTAAACACATACTTAATATAGACAGTTAACAATTATATAACACATTTCTATGACAAAAACTATCATAAATAATATAAAACATTTATAGCATTAACTTTTTGTATCCAAAAAGAGTGGGCTAAAAAGCAGTGCAACTAGCTTTATCAAAGCTTGAACAACTCAATCCAATTAAACATAGAATGCAAATTGGCGACTGTGGATCAATTAGGACTAGGAAATGATTCAATTCCGGCTCACAACATGACATGATGCATTAAAAGTCTGTCATGTCGGCAAAATTGTTGCTCAATAATTTAAAGAAAATACAAAGAGTATTAGATACACATAACACAACATGCACATGATTCTAGGCTTGTATTTCTTAGCAAGGCAACCACAATTCTAAAGATGGTTGCCAGTGCAGCAATCAATTGCGAAAAAAGTGACAATTTGTTGTTATTTTGTCTAAGTTATCTCTATAACATAAATATGAGGATAAACAGGGCGCCCGCATCTCGACCTGTGCTTTAAGACACACTCTTTTTAAATTTGAATGGGTTGTGTTCATTTTAAACTTGCCATATAAAAAGCTATAACATAATTTTAAAAACTGAGTTGCGTCTAAGATTATGCAATAGCGAACAACTTCAGTGCCTTCAGCGCTTTGATAATTATTTTAAACGGATATATCAAGAACAATAATCGTTTTATTAAAATTCACTTTACAGGTTTCTAAAATGTTTTGTGAAGTAGTTTCTGCAAACATATGACATCTTTTTGTAGTGCTCTATTAAACCGACTCTATTTGAAATGTCTCAATTCATGATGATTTTTTTGCTTAGTGAAAGTGTTATATTATAGCATATGAATATCAATATATAGAATTTATTATAATTGAGGCAAATATATCGGTTGAAAATATTGCTGGCTGCTTGTGCAAAAGCAAATCATACAGTTTAGATGGAACTGGAAAACTGTGATAGAACGAGTTGTTAATGCATCTTAATGCATAACAACACCAGACATGTCAGTCATGTGACATAACAAAGCATGTTTTTTGTGTCTTGCCTTGTTTATGAAAAAAACCACAAACAACATTTGCTTTCCCACTCAAGTCATATCAAGTTTCAATCAATACTCGGAGGAATGCGTTGTCCATTGCCGTGCAATAAAAATGAAGTGTCGATATTTGAAGATTTCTTTAACAGGCCCAAAACTGACAACATCCTATAATTATAATCATAACAGCGTAACAATTTGTCATTTCAATCGATCGTTTGTGGGCTTGTTAAATGGGAAAAGAAGGTGATTCAAATGATATCCTCGATTTGCCCGAGAAAATATAAATATCAATATTAAAGTCGATCTTTATCTATGAAGTGAACCCCAAAAGTGACAAAGTTTATGTCATATGACGTCATTGTGAAATTTTCGGTCCCATTCCAAACTTCGACTTAATTCTTGCAATAAATACTTGAAGTCATAATATAATTCATATCCTTTGATAGCTCATGAATAAATTATGAAAAGAAAAGTATGCCTGTAACGAAGAACCAGTGCCTTTTGACATAAGCAATGAGTCCAATAGCAAACAATTTGTATTATAAAAGAATAATATTTAACGACTCCACATCTAAACCGGTCTGTATTGTTATGACATGGGCAAACATAATGGCAATGTCTCTGTCAACAGACTGGATGTGGAAATATTGGAATTCGAGTCCGAATCAATTGATACAGCAATTATTTCGGTTAATTGATATTTTAACATTTTTGTTATTGTAAATGCCGCAGAGGTCCGCTTTTAAGTTGTTCGCTTGCGAACAACTAAGGTTAGTGCTACGCGTTGAAAGTCGGTCTGCTCTTAACTACGCTAAGAACGATAACCACCGCATCTGCATATTCTGAGGCTATTAATAGATGCTGATAAAGAAGCATAGTGGGATGTTTTGTCACCTCGTTCATAGTGAATGCTGCTACAGCGGGGTTAAATTTGATATGCCTGGTAAACATTCTTTTGTTCTCAACAGTAACGGCGATCTTTTGTATTCACGGGTTCTAACAACGCAATAGTAGAAGGTTAAGTTTATTTACATTCGCAGTTCTCAATTATAAAACGTTGAACACGAGTTAACCAATTACTACAGGTATACTATAGACAACAACAACATGCTATAAAATCGCTACACTTTGAAATAAATTTACGTTTCTAAATAATTAAATTGAAAACAAAAGTTGAACTATTGTGTTTGTTAACTTGTTAGTCGCATATTCACCGCATGAAATGTGTGTTATCATTGTCAAACCACACATTGGTGTAAGAGATAAAAATTATACTAGGGGAGTGCACATCATATGTGTCCTCACATGCCTTGTTATGAGTGTAGTTCTTTACCATCGAAATATATCGTATTTTAATAATTGATTTACACGCACTTTTCTTTCGACACATTTAACTCACACTTTCATAGCCGCGTGATGCGAAAATGGGTCTTATGTGTTTCGGCCAGCGTATCTTAAGCCCAACCTGTGCATTTGCGCAGTCTGGTCGGAGGCGATCATGTTCGTTATAAAATCACTCAATGTGTTATGGTCTCATTATGCATCTCCTAACCAGACTGAGAGATGCGCAGGCTGAGTGGAATATACATATGATGGGCGCATATGGAATAAGACCCATTTCGCATGACGAGGGTAATTAAAAATCTCATAGCGAATTGTAAATGGTACATTTTAGAACAATGCTTTTCGATACAAAAGTGAATTCTAAATAGCAAACATGTAAATAAGGGCAGCCTATCCAGGCGTTTATGAACGATTTCCAGACGTGCTGACCGAGTACGGCAAACATTTGTGGTTGGATAATTAAACTATTTCCCTCTTATCTTGACATTATACCATTTGTTTGTTTTCTCATCTTGAAAGCAAAACTATGTTTATCGATAGTTAATTATATATTCACCGGACGATTTAGTGAACGAGTACTAACCCTGAGATTCTGCGAGATGGATTTTAACGCGTAATTGTAACTGGGCCACAATTTGTGTCGTTTGAACATACAGAGAGTAGTCCGGAATTCCTTACACTGAATAGTGATACATCCTTTACTCTGAGCACAGACACAGTGCTGTAGCCTAAGTGCAGAGGTTTTATCAAAGGGTTTTAACCTTTCTGCCAACATCCTGTCTGAGGTAGATAGTGCCGTATCAAACTCTCCCCGGTGTTCTTTTTGCCAATTCGGGACTTCTGCACTTCGCCGTTTGTTAAATAAAATTAATGGACATAACGTTAGCTTTGCCAGTCTATACCATGTTTGTGTTGTTGGGGTATCTTCAAAAAGAGCCGACGATTGTTCTAGTCATTTGCAAGTCCTCTGTTAGTGGGATAGCTTTTGTTGCTTGGCATTTAATGATATTTGCCATCTTTGCGAATACAGAATTTACGCGATAATTCCCTTCGGCTGTGAATTATCTCTTAAATTTCTTTGCGTCTTGCAAACAACGTTCGTCCAACTCTTTTAATGCCATACCCTACTTCACTTCTATTATGTGAGCAATGTTGTTTCCCAATGAGTTTACCAAGTGATAGGGCTGTTTTGTCGCTGTCTGTATTTATTTTGACCTTGCGGTCAAGGATAACCCATGAAAGTGCAAGCACTTATTTCCAATGGGGTCCTTTGGTTTTGCTGAAGAGACAGCAAGCAGAAGAGACAGTATTGGGATGCAAGGAATCCGGGTGCGATACCCTAGCTCTTTACCTTGTTTCTTTTACTTTCTCAGTGTATAGCACCGATACACGCGAGAATTAACTGGGTTTCATACCAGTACATCTCTAGTTGGGTGGGAAACACTTGAAGCATTTCTGAAATTTCCAGTGCCCCGGCTGGGATTTGAACCAGGGACCTCTGGAATGGTAGACCAGAGTGTTACCACTCGACCACCGCACCACCTCACTCGACCACCGCACCACCTCACTCGACCACCGCTGTCAAGAAACATAGCTTTTGTTGCACTCGCTACCATGTCAAAGTTGCTAGGTGCAATCAAAGTATTACCGGTAAGATCATTCATTGCCTCGCCTCTTTCATTGCATTTAAGAACAAGACGTGCCAATGTTCTGCACGATTGCGACACTCTGTGCATATCATTTATTTTTTGATCCTGACTTCTCCCGAGCGACTCATCTTTTAAAGCTGCATATCTTTTGATGAGATTATCATTTTTGACGAGTTAAGTTATTTTATTTGGATGCATTCGATTGAGCATTTTCTCCATTCCGTTGTCGATTTTTTCAGTAACAGCACTAGTTAGCACCGTCTTGCAAGTCGTGCAGCATTTGAAGAGTCATCATTTGCGTATGATGCCCTGTTATTAAACTTTCGCACAGCACAGTTTCTATTGTGCAACCAGAGTGTATCCTTAAGTAGAAATTTTTCACAGAACCTGCAAGATAAGTACTCCGTTTCTTTAAATTCCCTTTTTTCGTCTCTCGTCTTCCAACGACCAGAAAACCCTCCTTTCTTAATACCGACACGTTATGTTTGAAGTTGCCTTCATTTGCCAAGATTTCTAACTTTACCCTTCGCTCTTCAACTGCTTATTTAGTTAAAGTACCTCATCTATTCTGGTCTCACCCTAATTTACAGTCAGGAGATGTCTGGAAATTTTACCGTGAATTGCTTTGCTGCAAAAAGTACAATAATTCATTGTCATACACATTTTTGCAACCGTTTTGTTTCTCGTCCTTGGGAAACAACCCAAAAGAGACTTCCTCTGTTTCGTGTGTCGATTTTGTTTTTCTTGAACTGTCTACTTTACAACCGAAGTCTTGAACACTGCTCTCTGGGAATACTGAAAAGGAATGATCATAATTTCGTTTGAATCCGAAACATAGTAAACAGATTCACCGTCTACAAGCGATACAGCGTGAGGCAATTTTTCACTGAAAAGACCTTTCAAGTTGTTATAAGGTGAGTATGATTCTTTTGATTGTCTTTTAAACATGTTATCATCTTCAGACGATTCACTATTAACACATTGTCTCCAAGTGTCTGTGTCATTTGACATTTTTTGTCTTTTTTTCTTCTTTTTCAAGACATCACTTTTACGTTTTATCTAAGTGATTCTTTACACCCCTCTGTACATTTAAGTATTGCATCTGTCAATACTACTGAGACATCTGTGGCTCTTTGCAATTAATGCGTGGTTGCTGAAATGACATTGATGATTGTTTCGATGCAAATCGAGAGGTCTATTATATGTTGATACTGTATTTTTTTGTGCTACTGGTATAATATCTGCTGATATTAGATTTTATCTGTTTCCATTGCGTAGGCATCTTGGACTGCCGGAATGATGCAAATCGAGAGGTCTATTATATATTGTTACTGATTTTTTTTCTGTTGCTACTGGTATAATATCTGCTGATACTAGATTTTCATCTGTTTCCATTGCGTAGGCATCATGGACTGCCGGAATGATATCGGTGGTGACTTTAATGTCTTCTGTCGAGAGTGGTATACTTTCTGTTTGAGAAAATCTTTTTGTAAGCAACCAATCGGATATCATCATCATCATCATCATCATCATCATCATCATCATCATCATCATCAGCATCATCATCATCATCATCTTCTTCTTCTTCTTCTTCTTCTTCATTATCATCATCTAATAATCATCATCATCATCATCATCATCATCATCATCATCATCATCATCATCATCATCATCATCATCATCATCATCATCATCACCATCATCATCGTCGTCGTCGTCGTCATCGTCTTCGTCATCAACAAATCATCATCATATCATTAGCACGACCATCATCATAACCACCAACATCATCATTATCATCATCATCATCGTCATCATGATCATGAGCGACACATCAGCACGATATTTTGCGAGATACACGAAGCGACGCGCGAGAATGTACCACGAAATATCGCCCTTGTGTAGGTAGCGCAAAAGGCGATATATCGTAGTAAATATCGCGTGTCGCTTCGTGTATCATGCAAAAATATTCACCGCGACACACGAAAAACGAAGCGACACACGTAGTGTTATTTAAAGTCGCTTGTCCGATTGGTGAGACCATTTAAGACAAGGAAGGGATATCGACGTGATACCAGTAAAAGTGTTAGGTATATTAATTGATAAAGTATGGCTTACAGTGGACTCAGTATGTTTAGCGTTGATGTGTTGTTTGCCGGTGAGTAGTAAATTAAGTTTGATTTAGATCTTATTATGTTATAAAATAATTGTACATATTAAAAAAATGCAATTTACTATTTAATGAGATTAATAAATTATGTAAACAAGGTAAATACTTTTAAAATATATATATATTTAAATGAATGTTTAGATAAATGCTTAAATAAATGGTTAAATAAATAAACTTAGACATTCAATAAATGCTAGAACCTGACAGCTGATCAATTGATCTTTCAACATCCTAGTTCAGTCATAAGTCCCAATATTTACCACAGGAGGGAAGCCCATAGTATTATTATGTGATATTGACTAAAACGGCCGGAATATATTTTGTCAAAACTACGGTTTGAATATGTTAGTATGATAATTTAATGGGTATCCGACAAAACACAATGTATGTAACATTAATGAAACTTTGGTGCGAAAATATTATTACGATTTCATTAACTGACACGCATCTTACAAGTATCAATATATACTTAAAAATGATATAATAATTTGTAAATGGTCTGTTAATTAAAGATATAAATTACTTAAAAGTGAATGAAATTAATTTAACAAATAATAATCAAGACCTCATTAATTTTTTAAAGAATTTTTAGTTACTCTGGTATGGAGACAGCAATTCCAGTCTGTATTCGACAATATGTAACTTAACCATTAAAAAAATATGGAAATATTTTATTTCTTATACGCAAAAGTGTTTTCTGAATTAGTTAATTTCATGTGAATGTAAAATAGGCCTGCACAACACAACTAATTTGTTCTTGCTGTTTTATTGCAGTATTTATAGATTGACCATATCCCGTTATACTGCTCGAAACTGCTCGATATTTTCTTAGTGCTATTTTAACATTGTGAACATTGTATAACATTTGTTATTAATTTTACGTAAACGTGCGATCGTTAGATGACTGTAAATGTATTATATTTTGTAAATGTTTAGGCCTAGTTGTTAATATAATTGTATTCATATTTTTTAACGAGGCATAAGTATACAGTGAATTACGTAACAAATAGTGATTTCAGTTCCTCTGAATTGTAAAGAATTAACGAATTTTTTAAAGTCATACAGGCAACACAGTATTTATCAAAACAGTGAAGTCACTAATAAAATATATATAAAAAAATGTGAAGATTATAGAAAAAATAAACATTATTTAGATTATATGCAACAGAAAAAACTCTAATTTATAATCCAGAAACATGGTCAGAACACAGAAATGCACTGTTGACAGAGTGACGACGTTTAACATTTACCTAATGTATTACATCAGAACCCAAAAACTGAGACGAGTATGTATTAGTCGGCGTATGTCAAAATTCGTGAGTAACGTTATTCCCAGATTACAATATTCAAGGCGGCGCGAAGAAAGCATTCAGCTCGGAACAATCATATTCATAGTTTTTAAAAGAAGCAATACATGCCCACATATAAAGCTCAAGAATGCAACAGTTTTAATTTGCAACTTTATCAGAACTATTTAAATCGGCAATATTTAAAAAATAAAAATTGAAGCATAACAGTGCATTTAGACTTTTAAAATGCGTTATCCAAATGTTGTTTTTCTATAGTGTTCTCAATGAGCCTCGCGATGAGCACGTGCCCGCGACACCGAGGTCTGCCCGCGGGCCTTACACGTGCCGACAACCGGATAGAGGACAGGGCGCTCTTTTGGCTGGATATGCGAGAGGCCATCAACGGCTATATGCCGGATCAAGAATACATACGTACGTTTATCAGTGTTCATTACATATAACATAATTAATTCATCCTGAATTTGTAGGTAAAGTAACACGTAGATAATAAGCCGTTCCGCGGCAAAATTTATTTAAGATAAAAGGTATTTCTTTCATATTAATAATGCGTTTCATTATTTTCGAATCGATATAGTGTGTATAAAGGGACATTGGTCTTTATTTTACATTTCTATATTACTCGTGCGGCAGATACGAGAACGCGGTGTCCTCAATTTTTGATCGCCGTAAATCTCGATCGAAAAGTTCATGAGATCTGTAGCAGTAAGCACATCGGCAATATTTGTTATACACAGTTCCAAAATCGTTCACTCAATATCAATTCAGAATCATACATACAAAACAATTATTAGATAATTAGTTACCATAACGGAAAAAGAGAATCTCGAATCTCTGATACATTTTTTGGATGATCTGATAAATGCATTAGTCGAAATTACATGTATTTTTGTTTGTTTTGAGGTAAGCATACAATTGTTTTGTTGAGTATCAACGAGCATGTAGCCAATTTGTAAAAACAAACTTTGAAAAAGTCTATTAACGCAAAATATATCAGGAAAAAGTGAAAGTTACTTTTATCCCTACTGGATACGTAACCGAGTATGACATTAACAGTAAATAAAAGGCTGTACATGTAAACAAATAATCATGTAGATTTTATGTTAATATATGCCTCGTTTTTATCTTCATTTAGACTCGTTTAATAAATTCAATACGAAACGACCACTCATGCAAGATCCTATATGTATAACTACCTACAATAATGAGGATACTTTTGATGATATTGATACAACTGATTTGTTAAAAAATAAATATGCTAATGCATCATACATGTACAAATGGGATAAAACTAAAACCGATCTTTATATAAAGTCACTTCAAAGTGAAAGTATTATACAGTCTTTAAACAAGGTGTGCAATGATATTAACACCACTAACATTGTGTCGTCTTTAGACCAAAGTTTAGAACATTTTTATTCCATTATTGATGAAGTTCACCATTATTTAAGAAAAATATAAAAACTGCCAACAATGAAAAATTTCAACATGTTCAAAATAACAAATGGTTCAGTGACGAGTGTAAATCAGCAAAAACGGAGTTTTTTAAACTACTGAACATATATAGGAATGACAGGTCTGACGGAAATAGAATTCTCATGACCAGTGCACGTAGTGTATTCAAATGCTTTGTTAGAAAAAATAAATATCAATATGATTCGGAACAGACAAAAATTCTAGAACAAAATAAATATTCAGATGCAAAGAGATATTGGAATAAGTCAAAAGGATCTGTTAAGCCAATTAAATCAAGCACTTTGCATACAGATGACTTTGTTAGATATTTTTAATAAATAAATGATCCAAATTCACGTTTTTTACCAACCAGACGAAGACATAGTTTATTTTAATGAGCAGTATTTGAATGAAGAATTACACGTTATGTTTGAAGAGTTGAATATTGAGATTACGCGTGAAGATATTAAAAAAGCATGCAATGTTTAAAAACTGTTAAGTCGGCTGGTCCGGATTATGTATTAAATGAGTTTTTAAAACATGTTGTTTCCGAACTTCATTTTTTGGAGGTTTTGATTGTACTTTTTAATAAAATGTTCAACTTAAGTTATTTTCCAGAGGCATGGAGCGAAGGGTAAGTTGTCCCTATATATAAGAAATGCGATTTAGACGACACGGCAAATTACAAAGGAATTACATTGTTAAGCACTATAGGAAAATTATTTAGTAAAATTATTAACAATCGATTGAGTGTCTGGGGGGAAAAATATAATGTTTACATAGAAACTCAAGCCGGATTTCGGAAAAGCATGGGAACAGTTGATAATATATTTGTCTTGCAACGTATTATTTCTCATATTTTAAATCAAAATAAGAAACTTTTTACGGCATTTATTGATTTTACAAAGGCATTTGATTTTGTTGTGAGAGATATTATATGGTACAAACTATTAAAACTAGGCATAAGAGGTAAAAAGTTTGAATATAGTAAGATAAATTTATAATGTGGTTAAATCAAAAATAAAATATAATAACGAAATAAGTAATGAATCGTTTACATGTTTTTAGTGGTAAGGCAAGGGGAATCATTATCGCCCTTTTTATTTTTAATGTATCTTAATGATATCGAGGAACACTTTATTCTAAACAAATCTGAAGGCGTTGATATTAGCATGTTAAAATTATTTTTATTGTTGTATGCTGACGACAGTGTTATCTTCGCAGAATCAGAAGCTTGTTTACAACATAGGTTAGATTTGTTAGATGAGTATTGTGCAAAATGGAAACTCTGTGTAAATATCAATAAAACAAAGATAATGATTTTTTTTTAAAGGGGACAAAACAGCAGAAATTTGAAGTTTCTATATCAAGGAAATGAGCTTGAAATTGTAAATAAATTTACATATCTTGGAATAGTATTCAGTACGAGTGGATCTTTTTCAGCAACATATGGCAGGCCCTAAAAGCACTTTTGAGTTAAAATCAAATTTGATAAAATTTAAAATATCTCAGTAAGCCATAGCCTCGAATTATTTGATAAGCTTATTGAACCAATTTAAAGTTATGGCTGTGAAGTTTGGGAATTTAACAAAAGCATCCAAATTGAACGAATATACCTACGTTATTGTAAACAGTTGTTAGGTGTCCGATCTCAAACAAAAAGTAATTTCATTTACCGAGAACTTGGACGTAAACCCCTTATAAATAAACGGATCGTTTATGTTTTGAAATATTGGTTAAAAATATTACAATCTGATGATGTTAAATATATAAAAATTGTTTATAATATGTTATCACATGATCTTGAACTCCATCCCGAAAACAATTCTTGGGTAAAATGTGTAAAACATATATTAAATACTCTAGGTTTCGGTGAAGCATAGTATTTTCAGGAAGCAGGGGACGTTAATTGTTTTATGCCTATTGTAAAACAACGCATATCTGATATTTACGTTCAAGATTGGATAACCGAGTTACAACAAACTAAAAGGGGTAAAAACTATTGTATTTACGGAAATTTTAGATTTCAGCCTTATCTCAATGTTGTAGATATTTCAAAGTTTAGATTCGAGTTAACGCGATTAAGAGTACCTGCTCACAGACTTGAATTCGAAGCAGGGCGACGGCTAAAGCCTGAAAAGACACCGTATGATAACAGAAAATGTATACACTGTAACGTTCTCGAAGACGAGTTGCATTTTTTACTCGAATGTCCAGTTTTTTAAAGTCTTAGAAAACAATATATACATAGATATTATTGGAATCATAAAAAAACATGATAAATTTATTGAACTCTTACAACCTGACAACGCAAAAACAATTAAACATCTTGCAACATTTATTTTTAAAGCAGCTAAATTGCGAACAGAATTGTATTATCAATAGTTTCTCTCCATGTACTACTGTCTATTTGTAGTCATAGCAATAAACGCTTTATGTATACACAGTCTTAGATCATTCAATTATACTTTAATATGATACGACTCTACAATATGCATATTATATACTTACCTTAAATTAGTTCGTAACGGTAAACACTGTTATAAATATATATATATATACCTGTCAAAAAAGCTGTTTATTTTCAATAAGCATGTCTTTAGAGTTGCAAATTTATGTATTGTTAAATCTAAATTTATATTGCTAAAAATTATATATGTATATGTCTGTATGTCATTGACCAATGTTGACTACATTGTGTGTTATATGTATGTATACTCATGGGCTTCAAGCCTAATGTATTTTGAAGTGAAACCATAAAACCATAAACCATTTAAACAGCCCATGAAACAATCGGTGACTATGTCAGCGGATTGGTGGATATGCGGTAACACAAGAGTTTCATTACTCAGTGTCGCAGGTTCAATCCCCCGCTCGACACTTACCTACCAGCTCGTCTTTCGCACATAACGTCGTAGGAAAGGGACGTCTACTGTATTTCACACTATCCATTGTAACCCAACACAAAAGTCAAGTACGGGCGACGCCATAAGGGAAAATGTCTCCGCATTTGATTAAAATGTAATCCAAACACAGCCTTGTTTCATTATCCACTACAGTTCGCGTTCAGACTACGTCCAAGAAGCACAAGTTCAACGACGCCACGATCACCGTTGACCCCATCGACAAGTCATGCGGCCATGGCCGGTGGGTCATCGATGGATCCAGCCTCCACTCACCCGAGGACTGCCCGGATATCGTGACCACCGAGCAGAAACATCCCATGGGACGGGCGCTCTTCAAATGGCAGGCACCGCGTTGTGGATGCTTGCACTTTAGGTTAACACTGCGTTTCGCTTGACTCTGTAGTATTCTAACTACCACGAATGTCTGGTCATTGTTACCTATTTTTGAGATATTATCATACATTTGCGTTACAAAAAACAACAAAAGTTATTGTTGAATTAGAAGTAAACGCAATAATTCAAGAATGTTCATCCAGACAGATTGATTTTGCAGATATAATGCTGGAATTTCGCTGAAACATACTTGTTTTTATCGAATTGACCTGAACATAAAAACTTTCACGGCTTTATGGTATGTAATGGAACATACAGCTATATTTTATCTTGCACATTTCGTTTCCTAAAAAAGTATGAGGTTCTATAGAACAAAAACTGTACATATTGGCCCTCAATTTTTGCAAGCTATGACATAAATATTTTAACTGGGTAAGACATATCAAATATGAATATTTTATCGCATCAAAAGATTGGACACCGTAATACTAAAAAAAAACATTAAAAATATCTGTAAACGTGAATAAAATCAAAGCAATTGATAATATGAAGCCGGTGTGGTTACACTTAAATCTAATATGTCACAGGGTAACAGTGCATGCAGATTCGTTGTACTACATCGAGGATGCCAACTCTACGAGTGGGGCCCTGGCAAAGACCATCTGCGGTAGAATATTTTTAATTTGTTAATTATGTTGCGTTGGATAGAGACACATTCTATATAGTGTGCAGTCATTAAAAATATATTTAGGTGGTGCTTGTTTTGTTCTCAAACGAATGATACACACACGTGGATCTGACTCGAAGTTGCGGTGGTATAGAACATATTTTTATGGTGTTCGCATAGCGATCGGGAGGCCCGGGTTCGTTCCACACAGGGAAGGGACGGTCATTACAAACGAGCTTAAATGAATAAGTTTCACCTAAGGACGTATAAGCGTTGCAATATTTTTACATGTATATTAAATGGAGTTTATGAAACTACATTAAGTAATTTATTTTATAGTTCAGTCTCAAAATGAACTGAATTTGTGTAGTACAACTGAAAGGAAAACAATATTTTTCTGTAACAATTGTTGTAAATTTACACCAGTAAAACACGATTGATCGTTCCCATTTTGGTTTGTCTAAGGATTTGAAGTAAAGTTATTGGGATATTTAATTAATTAGTTGACTCAATACTTGATTAACATTTCATCGCGTGTTGGCATTTCATGTGTCCTATAATTGCTTTTTCAGTCATCCCGTCTGCAATAGAAGAGACATCGCCCACCCCATCGAGGGCCGTAACAGAGACAATAGTAACAGAGCCAATCGTAAGTCATGGATTAAAATTTTTCAGTACACATTACTGTAAACCTTTTCAAATCAGATATAGAAGATACTTAACCAGACAGAATACAGCTTCGATCTACCGTTGTGTTTATCTGAAGACATGGATTAATAGAATAATGTTACAAAGAAAATGTATAAAAACAAGTCTGTTTTATATCTAAATTACCCAAGTTCGAAGAACTTATAAATGTATAAGTCCCCGAACTTGTTTGAATAAAAAGGTAAACTGCTGCAAATAGAATATTGTCGGTTTTGATGCTAAACGGCGACCAGGCAACGAGGAAATATACTAAACATATAGCTTTGTTTTTCGATAAAATGCCTTGCATAATGTTGTAGTTTTGTAGATGATAGTCTTCTAAGTGTTCATCAAATTCCGTTTAAAAATGTATAAATGTATATTTATTAAAGCATGATGTAAATTTCTATATGTATGTTGTTTGCACTTCTATTCTTTACGTACACTACATGAATATGCAGACATACAATACATTACCTATAAAGTCTTCCGATAAGGCCTTATGGACAAAGCGTTTTCCTACGGAGTCTTACAAGGCGATCCTTCTGAGAGGGCTGGCTGCCTACCTTGCATCTAGTTAAATCGATTGGTACTGATTACTATGGCAAGCGGTTCGACGCATAATCCCAAGAAAATAGGTTTCTCATGAGAACCTAGGTTTTCAAATGAGAATCTAGGTTCTCATGAGAAGCTAGGTTGTCAAATGAGAACCTAGGTTCTTGTGAAAACCTAGGATACCAAACGAGAACTTAAGTTCTCAGAATGAGAACCTAGGTTCTCATGAGAAACCTAGTTTCTTGGGATTATGCGTCGAACCGCTTGCCATAATTAACCTCCAGTTGTCTCCCATTACTTGGTACGCGCTGGCGGCATATGCGTAAAATTATAAGAAAGAACATTTTTTGAACAATGTTCAGACAATGCTCAGTAATATTTAATGAAACTTGTAGGAAACTTCTTGAGGAATGAAATAAGTAAAGTAATCGGTTGACATTGGTCTGAACACGTTAATAAAAAATTAAACTGTTTATGAAATACATCTTTAATTGTAAATATTATTTTGAGCCTAAAAATCGAAACAAATTCAGATCACTCGTTACATAATACATTGTTACAGCATTAAATTAGTTTCAGATATTCAGTTTCCTTGTTCGGGCCTCAAACGACTGTACGGTACAGTTTTCTATTTTAAGTATGTCTGTGATTTAGTAAGCAATCATTATGGTATAAACAAAAGTTTTATCTCTATTGATAATGTGTAAAAATGTATTATTCAATCGTAAGATATCGGTAACACTGCAAGAAAAACTTATGCACTAAAGACTTTGCAAACATATTTCAATAACTTGAGATATCTGCAAAAATAAAGTTCTCAACGGCCTGTTTTCATTCTGTTCAGCCCGTGTGTAATCATATGTGAACCCCACTGATCCTGCGCCATGAATAATATGTGTCCCGTATTCCAAACTAAAGGGTTTTATACTACTATTGCTATTTCCTATCTTTTCAGATCTTGATCATTGTTGATAGAGACCATTAAAGTTCGTCCAACAAATAGACGTATTCTTATTTATGATCAAGATACTAAAACCATGCCAGAGGTACAGTGTCCATTCCCAGGTTGTGAATACAAGACTCCGGATGTCGATCCACTGATTGTAGTAGCACTCATAACAGCACACAGCGCAGCACATCCTGCTGCACCACCAGCTGCTCATGTAGCTGTTGCAAAAATTGAACGCGCACGACGACCAACCATCTCCGCCGCATGTACATGTGAGGATAGGTCATATTTTCAAAGCCGTTGGAAAGACTATGTCGATGCTACAAAGGTTACCGGTAGAGACAGGGTTATACAACTCCTTGAGTGTTGTGACGAACCTCTACGTAAGGACATCACAAGAGCCAGTGGAAGCCTCACCGATAAAACAGAGGCTCAGGTACTTGCTGCAATTCGTAAACTGGCCGTCCACGAGGAAAACACGATGGTGGCACGCGTCACGCTACATAATATGCGCCAAGATCGGGACGAGACTGTGCGAGGTTTCGGCGCTAGGTTGCAGGGTCAGGCAAACATTTGCAAGTATTTAATCGAATGCCCTGGGTGTGATATTGACATTAGTTATACAGAAGCCATTATGCGCGATGTGTTAAGCAGATGACTCACAGATACTGAAATCCAAATGGATCTCCTCGGTGATAAAAACCAGGACATGAGCCTTGAGAACATTTTTCAGTTTGTGGAGGCTAAGGAAGCAGGCAAACGCTCTTCCTCTCGCCTGTTAGATCGAGAGTCGGTCAATGTTGCCAGCACCTACAAGAAAACACAGAAAGTATCGGGACAGTCTGACTTAGAGGTTTGCTCATATTGTGGTAAACGAGGACACGGGAATCAAAGTAAAGCACATATTCGCCGTACTCAATGCCCAGCATTTGGCCACAATTGCGAACACTGTATGCGTGATCACCATACAGAATCCATGTGTCGCAGCAAGGACAGGTCCCACCGCCCACCACGAGCCCGTCAATCCAGGGGAACTGATCATGAGAATGCACTGTTCGACTCCTTGTGTACATTATTTGACAACTCATACTGTTTAGACACAAGCCTCGATAGTGAAGTGTGCACAGTTAGAAAGCGTAATTATAGTGTACCTCTCGAGCATCATGTGTATGATATTCTATTAGACACTTGAGTCCGCCGAAGTTCCAAGCCACAGCCATTTATAAATGTGAATGTTTACACTATGTTGGAAGACTATACTGAAATTGATCTCGACGACATGTATGTACGCTCCACCCCAGCCGCCGTCCCTGCCATGGCTGATACTGGTTGTCAGAGCTGTTTAGCAGGCCTTAAAGTTATCCATCGCCTCGGTTTACGAGAATCAGATCTACTACCAGTTACAATGCGAATGCACACTGCCAATAATGAAGGTATCAAGATCCTGGTTGCAATCTTGCTTCGCATCTCCAGCAACGATTCCACTGGACTTCCTGTTACAACCCGGCAAATGACGTATGTTACAGATTCGTCGGACAAGTTATTCCTAAGTAGGGAGGCGTGTATTGACCATGGATTCATACCACATAGTTTTTCACAGGTACAGTCTGCATTCCAACATTGCACAGCCGATGTTCATGACCAAAGTGCGGCTCCATGTGGTTGTCCATCTCGACAACTTCCTCCTCCACCGCCCAGTACATTACCATTCCCAATATCCGAGGGATCTCGTGAGATGTTAGAGGACTATCTGCTCGAATACTATCGATCAAGCACATTTAATACATGTGAACACCAAACTCTACCGCTTATGAACTGTCCGCCTATGAAACTAATGATCGATCCAGATGCTAAACCTGTTGCTCGTCATACCCCAGTGCCAGTACCACTGTGAAGGAAGGACTTGACCAGGATGTGCAATTAGGTGTTATTGAGAAAGTTCCTATTGGAAACCCTGGTACATGGTGCCATAGGATGGTGGTCTGTGCGAAGAAGACTGGAAAACCGAGGCTTACTGTGGATCTTCAAGCGCTCAATATCCATGCAATCCGTGTGACCCACCATACCTTTTCCCCATTCCTACAGGCCCGCTCAGTTCCAGCTGGCAAAAAGAAGACCGTTTTGGATGCTTGGAATGGGTACCATAGTGTACCAATATGTTAAGAAGACCGTCATTTGACCACATTCATAACTCCCTGGGGCAGAAACTGCTTCAAGACTGCACCACAAGGCTATATTGCTTCAGGTGATGGTTACACAAGGCGTTATGATGAGATTGTTTCGGAAATCCCCAATAAGACCAAATGTTTTGACGACGTATTGCTGTGGGCAGTTTCCTTAGAACAGAGTTTCCACCAAACCGTCCATTGGCTTGATTTTTGCGGGAGAAACGGCATCATACTTAATCCAGAGAAGTTTGTTTTTGGTGCTGATACAGTGGAATTTGCCGGCTTTGAAATTTTTCAAATGATGTCCGCCCTTGTCAACGGTACATGATGGCAATCCTTCAGTTTCCTTGCCCAAAGAATTTAACCGATGTGCGGTCATGGTTCGGCCTAGTGAACCAAGTTTCGTATGCCTTTAGCATGGCTGACCGTATGCGACCGTTTAGATACTTACTCAAACCAGATACCCACTTTGAGTGGGCTGAAGAGTTGAACGAGCTCTTTGAGGAATCCAAACGGGTGATTGCGGACCAGATAGAGAAAGGCGTCACGATATTCGACCCCGCCAAAACTACCTGTTTAGCTACAGACTGGTCCAAAACGGGTATTGGCTTTTGGCTACTACAGAAGCACTGCTCATGCACAGATATCAAGCCGTTCTGCTGTCCCATGGGCTGGAAGATCACTCTTGTGGGAAGCAGATTCACCCACGCGGCCGAGTCAAGATATGCCCCCATAGAAGGTGAGGCACTAGCAGTGGCAGATGCACTAGAGAAAGCGAGGTAATTTGTACTTGGTTGTCCAGACCTCATCATAGCAGTGGACCATAAACCTCTAATTAAAGATATTTAGTGACAGGGCCCTTGAGGACATCTCTAATTCACGCCTACAAAATCTGAAGGAAAAGACACTGCGATACAGATTCCGTATTATTCACATCCCAGGAGTGAAGCATCGTGCAACGGATTGTCTATCACGCAATCATGTCAACGAACCTGTACAACTGATCCTAACTGATGACGTAGACACAGTCAATGCCGATTTGTCGCGCACATCATCTAGACCATCTCTTTTGTCTGTCCTCAGAACGAACGACACTCATGCATATACTGGTGAAGAGGAAAATGTATCAACATCCATATTTACCTTGGGCGCACTCAGTATACAGTCAGTTACTTGGGAGAGGGTTCGTATCATGATAGCGAGCGACGACGATATGATTGTTCTAGCTGACCTGCTAGAGAACGGTTTGCCTGAATCACGCACACAAATGCCTGATGCACTGAGAGATTTTTTTCAGTTTAGAGATGACCTCTCCATTACAGATGGTGTTATCCTGTATAAGGACCGTTTTGTGATCCCTCCATTACTCAGAAATGAAGTCCTTGACGCACTTCATGCTGCACACCAAGGAGTAACATCAATGATAGCTAGAGCAGAATCATCAGTATTTTGGCCTGGCATGACACCTGACATTACCGCTCTTCGCTCTGGTTGCAATCTCTGCAATCGAAATGCCCCGTCAAACCCGAGTGCTCCGCCAATCCCACCGACTGTCCCAGAATATCCATTTCAGTGCCTTTGCACTGACTACTTTACTTACCAGGGACATAATTATCTAGTAGTTGTCGATCGATACTCTAACTGGCCCATTGTCGAGAGATCGCATCAAGGTGCTACCGGGCTCATCACTTGCCTCAGACGGATCTTTGTTACATATGGGATTCCAGATGAGCTTGCTTCTGATGGTGGTCCCCAATTCATTGCTTCCATAACGAGACAATTCCTGAAAGATTGGGGTGTTCATCATCGTTTGTCATCTGTCGCATTTTCCCATAGCAATTGTCGGGTCGAGATTGGTGTGAAGACTGTCAAACGCCTTCTAATGGACAATACCAGTGCATCAGGGGACATTGACACTGACAAATTCCAACGTGCAATTCTGCAATATCGCAACACACCTGATAGGGATACAAAACTCTCCCCAGCTATATATGTGTATATTCGACCCACACATAAGGAACTTCATACCTATCCAACCTGGCAAGTACAAACCGCACGAGACATGGCGTTCCACGGCAATGGCAAGAGAGGAAGCTCTCCGGATTAGACACATGCAAAGTGCAGAGAAGCTAACGGAGCACACAAAACGTCTCCCACCACTTGCAGTCGGTGACCATGTTCGGCTTTAAAACCAAATTGGCAACTACCCCCGGAAATGTGATCAAACCGGCGTTGTCATAGAGGTACGCCAATATGATCAATATGTTGTTAGAGTTGACGGCTCCAGACGTGCCACACTGCGTAACCGTAAATTTCTACGTCAATACATCCCAGTTCATGCACCACTGTCCAGGCTGACCATTGATTGGGACATCGGACTCAACAGATCTCCACCAACCCAACTAAAGGACACATCTCTACCTTTGGGCCCTAATAACCCACCTGATCATGTTACACCAGCTATTCCGAGAACACCAGATCTAGATGAACTTGCACAGACACCTGTCGCTACACGTGATACACCAAAATCTGCAACAATCCCGGCAACCAGACGTCAGTTGGCTTATGGATCCCCAAATCAGTCGAACTACCAGTCACCAACTGCCAGTGAGAATCCTACACCACCACCAGCTGTCGAAAAACATGTTGCTGCCCTTGAAGTACTCCCTACCCATAGTCGTTCAACCCGATTGAGACGTGTTCCTTCATGGCAAAAAGACTATGACATGGAATCTGATCCTTCACCATGACTTTTTCTTCCACAATGTTACTTTTAGTGTGAAGAAATACTTTAAGGACTAATTGACTAGTGTTTTTGTTTTTTTCATTCACTTTTATTGATCTATTACTTTAGACAGTACAAGACATTTGTTTCATTAGATCAGTCTTTTGTTTTTTAATTCTCATAATTACGCAAAGACTTGGGGGAGATAGAAGGTTTTATACTACTATTGCTATTTCCTATCTTTTCAGATCTTGATCATTGTTGATAGAGACCATTAAAGTTCATCTAACAAATAGACGTATTCTTATTTACAAACGAGCAAGTTTACGCGTAATTCTGAAAACCTAGGTTCTCTGAAAACCTAGATTCTCAGAGAACCTAGGTTTTCAGAGAACCTAGGTTCTCGCGAGAACCTAAGTTCCATGAGAACATAGGTTCTCTGAAAACCTAGGTTCTCAGAGAACCTATGGTTTCGAAATGAAAACCACGGATATGGCAAGCAGTTCGACGCATAATCCCAAGAAACTAGGTTTTCAAATGAGAACCTAGGTTCTCATGAAAACCTAGGTTCTCATTTGAAAACTTGGGTTCTTGAAGCCATGTGCAATCTTCAAGCGAGAACCTTGGTTCTCATTCTGAGAACCTAGGTTCTCATGAGAAACCTAGTTTCTTGGGATTATGCGTCGAACCGCTTGCCATAGATTGCCTTCCTGTCAAACGCTTGAAGAATTTATGATAGATATCGTGAGTGAATATGGTCATCAGTAAAGCTAATCGGGAGGGCCACCACTATAATAAACAAACGCACACACTTTACTATACCAATTCACATCTTGGGACAGTTTTATTCATTATAATACTTATTATGAAAAATGATGAAAAATGCAGTTTTATGTTGCCCTTATTTCAGATGTCTAGAGATAAGCGTATACAGATGTTGTGTGAATTAAATAAAAATCACGAGCCTAAGATGGTCGGCACTTCGGGATTGCAGTTTGGAGAACAAGACCACGTGGATCTACTATTGCAACACCGCAAGCACACAACGGACCTATGTTGTCAACAGGTCAGTACAAAGGGCAGGCGAAAAATCTCGGTCAAACTTCACAGTTTTCAATCATAAACTCGTATTAAGATTTTAAAAGAAAGTATTGAATCAAACAAAATGTCTATTTCTCGAAAGACTGTTAAGTTTCGCCGAGGTATTGCATCATTACGTCCCCTAGGATCATGCTGCTCGAAAAGAAGTTATTGCCCTTGTACCTCGACAGATATAGTGAAAACATATTAATTTGAACAATCGGAAAACTTTCGGAGACATTCCAAATTAACCTAATTACTTTCATGAAACGTCATGTTTTATATCCAAATGTATCTAGAGATTCGGTATAAACCTTTGTAAACACAATCTATTCGAGTTAACGCTTAAAACGATTTCTTAATTTAACAAACATAACTTTAGTAAATGAGTTTTTTTTAATACAACCCCACGACTCTGTGCAATTTAACTATTTCTTTCAGCACGGGATATCAAATATTCGGGAGTGCTTTTCGGACGTTCGCCGCAGACGCATTGACCAGTTTTGTGCCACGGGTGAGACAGCGGTCCCGTCAACAAAGCCTCAACAGAAATGGGTGTCGCAGAAGCAATCCGATTGCTGCCTGGATATAGGTACACGTAACTGTAGAACTTTGAAAAGTAGACAAAAGTCTCGCTCTCGGAAAGTGGAGCTTAATGCATAAAGTGTTATCCATGCTTAGCCTTTGCAATTCGCACAGGTTTATCAGGGACAACGCTTTCCGCATAAACTGGCTTTTCGCTTAGAAGAGACTTACATTTAATGAAAAATACCACTACTGCTGAAAGTGTCGCCCCCGACTGAACAGGGAAATATGGGAAAACACTTTACGCACATGCATTTAACACAGTTTTCTCAGTATGATGCTAAGTTTATAGTAAATGTATATTATTAAGCAGTAAAGTTACAAAGATTGTACGACCTTTCTGTTTATCTGAAGTTGCCAAAGATTTTGAAATAATACGATTAGATTGTGCATATACGTGTTATTAACTATCAATCGAATATAATAAGATCATATGTAAACTTCATCATTTTATTGATAAATATATGCTGGCCTATGGTAGAAATCTTAGCCTTGATTGCTCTTTAGTCTGTCTGCTTGTATTATTCCAAGACGCATCTTTCATTTGAGAAATATTTTGTTATATCTTCAGACTATAGGCGCGAACAAACATTATTAAATAGGTATGCACAGTAATTTCTCTTAATGTACTACTTTTTTACTACTCAGGCCACGAGTCAATACCATTTTATGAATAAAATACAAATGGCAGCAAATTCGTCTCCTTAGCGAAAAGTTAGTTTCGGCGGAAAGTGTCGTCCCTGATTAGCCCTTGCGGACTGCATAGGCTAATCTGGGACGACACTTTACGCACATGCATTCAGCCACGTTTTCCACGATTGGCGCTCATATGTATGGTTGCCTGTGTTTCCCCAGGCGAGTACCGATACGAGTGTTTCGACGCGAGGGCCGGGAGCCAGGAGATGCTCAAGGATGACCAAGGGCTGCGGCAGGGCGGCTACAGTCTGGACGCGTTCGACCCGGTCAACGACCTAGACGACTTTGAAGACGCGCCACTGGTAAACTTGGAATTGTCAATTCTATAAGCATATTGGATGGGGTTTAACGAATGACATTGTTGATTGTTTACGTATATGTTTAGTATGCCGTGGACAACGACTTACTTCATGAGTATAGTTGCCCTTTGTAAAAGTTCATAAACTACTCGTACCATTTAGTATCGTTCTATATACAGATATATGGTGTAACAACGTTAATGTCAAACATGTCATTATCAATTGTTGTTACGGATTTATGCTTGGACTTTTCAATCATTTTAATAACGTTTCTTTTTTTTAAGAAAATTCCAAAGAGCAGTTCGTCTAAAGAAGGTCAAACGGCAACAAAAGTTTCAAACACCGCAAGTCAGTTTTTGGTA